>NW_027227997.1:0-40331 GCF_037783145.1 Equus przewalskii
GGAGTGTCCACCAGTTGGTTCTGACGTACCCAGCAGGTGATTTTGGCGTGTCCGGCAGGTGTTTCTGGCGAGTCGAGCAGGTGGCTCCGGCATGCTCGGCAGGTGCTTCCGGCGTCTCCGGCACGTGGTTCTGGTGTGTCTGAGAGCTGGTTCCGGCATGTCCAGCAGATGATTCCGGAGTGTCCGCCAAGTGGTTCTGGCATACCCGGCTGGTGATTTTGGCATGTCAGGTAGGTGGTTCCGGCGAGTCGAGCAGGTGGCTCCGGAGTGCTTGGCAGGTTGTTCAGACGGGTCTGGCAGGTGTTTTCAGTCTGTTCGGGGTGTGGTTCCAGCATCTAATGCACATGGTTCTGGCACGTCTGAGATGTGGTTCCGGCCGGCCCGACAGGTGTTTCCACAGTGTCCGCCAAGTGGTACTGGCGTAGTTGGCAGGTGATTTTGGCATGACCGGCAGGTGGTTCCAGCAAGCCCGGCAGGTGATTCCAAAGTGTTCCTCAACTGGTTGTGGCGTAGCCGGCAGGTGATTTTTGCTTGTCCGGCAGGTGGTTCTGGCGAGTCGAGCAGGTGGTTCCGGCGTGCTCGGCAGGTGCTTCCGTGGTCATTGGCACGTGGTTCTGGCATATCTGAGAGGTGGTTCCGGCATGCCCGGCAGGTGATTCCGGAGTGTTCGCCAAGTGTTTCCGGCGTAGCCGGCAGGTGATTTTGCATGTCCAGCGGTCGTTCCGGCGGGTCGAGCCGGTGGTTCCGGAGTGTCCGGCAGGTGGTTCCGGTCTGTCCGGAATGTTGTTCTGTGGTGTCCGGCACGAGGTTCAGTCTGAGAGGCTGTGCCGGCATAACCCTCACTTGATTCCGGCTTGTCCCCGAAGTGGTGCTGGTGTAGCGGGCAGGTGATTTTGGCGTGTCCGGCAGGTGGTTCAGGAGAGTTGAGCATGTGGTTCCGGCGTGCTCGGCTGGTGCTTCCGGGGTCATTGGCACGGGGTTCTGGCATGTCTGAGAGGTGGTTCCTGCATGCCCGGCAAGTGATTCCGGAGTGTTCGCCAAGTGGTTCTGGCATAGTCGGCAGGTGATTTTGGCATGTCCGGCAGGTGGTTCAGGCGAGTTGAGCAGGTGGTTCCAACGTGCTTGGCAGGTGCTTCCGGCGTCTCCGGCAAGTGTTTCTGGCACATCTGACAGGTGGTTCCGGCATGCCCGAAAGGTGATTCCGGTCTGTCCGGTAGGTGGTTCCAGCCTGCACGGCATGTGGTTCTGGTACGTCTCAGAGGTGGTTGCGCATGCCCAACAGGTGATTCCGGACTGTGCGCCACATGGTTCTGGCACGTCTGAGAGGTGGTTCCGGCATGCCCGGCAGGTCATCCCAGAGAGTCCTGCAAGTGGTTCTGGCATAACACGCAGGTGATTTTGGCGTTTCTGGCAGGTTGTTCCGTTGTGCTTGGCAGGTGGTTCAGGCTTGGCCGGCAGGTGGTTCCAGACTGTCCAGGACGTGTTTCCAGCTTCTCCGGCAGGTGGTTCTGGTACGTGTGAGAGGTGGTTCCGCCATGGCTGGCAGGTGATCCCGGACTGTCCCCCAGGTGGTTCTGGCATAGCCAGCAGTTAATATTGGCCTGTCCGGCAGGTGGTTCCAGCCAGTCGAACAGGTGGCTGCAACGTGCTCGGCAGGTGGATCCGGTCTGTCCGCTAGGTGATTCCGGCGTGTCCGGCAGGTGCTTCCGGCACGTCTGAGAGTTGGTTCCGGCATGCGCGACAGGTGATTTCGGAGTGTCCGCCAGGTGGTTCTGGCGTACCCGGCAGGTGATTTTGGCGTGTCTGGCAGGTTGTTCCGTTGTGCTTGGCAGGTGGTTCAGGCTTGGCCGGTAGGTGGTTCCAAACTGTCCACGACGTGTTTCCAGCTTCTCCGGCAGCTGGTTCTGTTACGTCTGAGAGGTGGTTGCGCCATGGCTGGCAGGTGATTCCGGACCGTCCCCCATGTGGTTCTGGCATAGCCAGCAGTTGATATTGGCCTGTCCGGCAGGTGGTTCCAGCGAGTCGAACAGGTGGCTCCGGCGTGCTCGGCAGGTGGTTCTGGTCTGTCCGGTAGGTGATTCCGGCGTGTCCGGCACGTGCTTCCGGCACGTCTGAGAGGTGGTTCCGGCATGCGCGACAGGTGATTTCGGAGTGTCCGCCAGGTGGTTCTGGCGTACCCGGCAGGTGATTTTGGCGTGTCCGGCAGGTGTTTCTGGCGAGTCGAGCAGGTGTCTCCAGCATGCTCGGCAGGTCCTTCTGGCGTCTCCGGCACGTGGTTCTGGTGTGTCTGAGAGCTGGTTCCGGCATGTCCGGCAGATGATTCCGGAGTGTCCGCCAAGTGGTTCTGGCATACCCGGCTGGTGATTTTGGCATGTCAGGTAGTTGGTTCCGGCGAGTCGAGCACGTGGCTCCAGCGAGCTCGGCAGGTTGTTCAGACGTGTCTGGCAGGTGTTTTCCGTCTTTTCGGGGTGTGGTTCCAGCATCTCATGCACATGGTTCTGGCACGTCTGAGATGTGGTTCCGGCCGGCCCGACAGGTGTTTCCACAGTGTCCGCCAAGTGGTACTGGCGTAGTTGGCAGGTGATTTTGGCATGAGCGGCAGATGGTTCCAGCAAGCCCGGCAGGTGATTCCGAAGTGTTCCCCAACTGGTTGTGGCGTAGCCGGCAGGTGATTTTTGCGTGTCCGGCAGGTGGTTCCGCCGTGCTCGGCAGGTGGTTCAGGCATGGCCGTCACGTGGTTCCAGTCTGTCCAGGACGTGTTTCAAGCTTCTCCGGCAGGTGGTTCTGGAACGTCTGAGAGGTGGTTCCGCCATGGCTGGCAGGTGATCCCGGACTGTCCCCCAGGTGGTTCTGGCATAGCCAGCAGTTGATATTGGCCTGTCCGGCAGGTGGTTCCAGCGAGTCGAACAGGTGGCTCCGGCGTTCTTGGCAGGTGGTTCCGGTCTGTCCGGTAGGTGTTTCCGGCGTGTCTGGCACGTGCTTCCGGCACGTCTGAGAGGTGGTTCCGGCATGCGCGGCAGGTGATTCCGTAGTGTCCGCCAGGTGGTTCTGGCGTGTCCGGCAGGTGTTTCCAGCGAGTAGAGCAGGTGGCTCCGGCATGCTCGGCAGGTGCTTCCGGCGTCTCCGGCACTTGGTTCTGGTGTGTCTGAGAGCTGGTTCCGGCATGTCCGGCAGGTGATTCCGGAGTGTCCGCCAAGTGGTTCTGGCATACCCAGCAGGTGATTTTGGCGTGTCAGGGAGGTGGTACCGGTGAGTCGAGCAGGTGGTTCCGGCGTGCTCAGCAGGTGGTTCAGGCGGTTCTGGCAGGTGGTATCCGTCTGTTCGGGGTGTGGTTCCAGCATCTCATGAACACGTTTCTGGCACGTCTGAGATGTGGTTCCAGCCGGCCCGACAGGTGTTTCCGCAGTGTCCGCCAAGCGGTTCTGGCGTAGTTGGCAGGTGATTTTGGCATGACTGGCAGGTGGTTCCAGCAAGCCTGGCAGGTGATTCCAAAGTGTTCACCAACTGGTTGTGGCGTAGCCGGCAGGTGATTTTTGCGTGATCGGCAGGTGGTTCTGGCGAGTCGAGCAGGTGGTTCCGGCGTGCTCGGCTGGTGCTTCCGGGGTCATTGGCACGGGGTTCTGGCATGTCTGAGAGGTGGTTCCTGCATGCCCGGCAAGTGATTCCGGAGTGTTCGCCAAGTGGTTCTGGCATAGTCGGCAGGTGATTTTGGCATGTCCGGCAGGTGGTTCAGGCGAGTTGAGCAGGTGGTTCCAACGTGCTTGGCAGGTGCTTCCGGCGTCTCCGGCACGTGTTTCTGGCACATCTGACAGGTGGTTCCGGCATGCCCGAAAGGTGATTCCGGTCTGTCCGGTAGGTGGTTCCAGCCTGCACGGCATGTGGTTCTGGTACGTCTCAGAGGTGGTTGCGCATGCCCAACAGGTGATTCCAGACTGTCCGCCACATGGTTCTGGCACGTCTGAGAGGTGGTTCCGGCATGCCCGGCAGGTCAGCCCAGAGAGTCCTCCAAGTGGTTCTGGCATAACACGCAGGTGATTTTGGCGTGTCTGGCAGGTTGTTCCGTTGTGCTTGGCAGGTGGTTCAGGCTTGGCCGGCAGGTGGTTCCAGACTGTCCAGGACGTGTTTCCAGCTTCTCCGGCAGGTGGTTCTGGCATATCTGAGAGGTGGTTCCGGCATGCCCTGTAGGTGATTCCGGAGTGTTCGCCAAGTGTTTCCGGCGTAGCCGGAGGTGATTTTGCATGTCCAGCGGTCGTTCCGGCAGGTCGAGTCGGTGGTACCGGCGTGTCCGGCAGGTGTTTCCGGTCTGTCCGCAGGTGGTTCTGTGGTGTCCGGCACGAGGTTCAGTCTGAGAGGCTGTGCCGGCATGCCCCTCACGTGATTCCGGCTTGTCCCTGAAGTGGTGCTGGTGTAGCGGGCAGGTGATTTTGGCGTGTCCGGCAGGTGGTTCAGGCGAGTTGAGCAGGTGGTTGCGACGTGCTCGGCAGGTGCTTCCGGCGTCTCCGGCACGTGTTTCTGGCACATCTGACTGGTGGTTCCGGCATGCCCAAAAGTGGATTCCGGTCTGTCCGGTAGGTGGTTCGGCGTGCACGGCACGTGGTTCTGGTACGTCTCAGAGGTGGTTGCGTATGCCCAACAGGTGATTCCGGACTGTCCGCCACGTGCTTCTGGCACGTCTGAGAGGTGGTTCCAACATGCCCGGCAGGTCATTTCGGAGAGTCGTCCAAGTGGTTCTGGCGTAGCCCGCAGGTGATTTTGGCGTGTCCGGCAGGTGGTTCCGCCGTGCTCGGCAGGTGGTTCAGGCATGGCCGTCACGTGGTTCCAGTCTGTCCAGGACGTGTTTCAAGCTTCTCCGGCAGGTGGTTCTGGAACGTCTGAGAGGTGGTTCCGCCATGGCTGGCAGGTGATCCCGGACTGTCCCCCAGGTGGTTCTGGCATAGCCAGCAGTTGATATTGGCCTGTCCGGCAGTTGGTTCCAGCGAGTCGAACAGGTGGCTCCGGCGTTCTTGGCAGGTGGTTCCGGTCTGTCCGGTAGGTGTTTCCGGCGTGTCTGGCACGTGCTTCCGGCACGTCTGAGAGGTGGTTCCGGCATGCGCGGCAGGTGATTCCGTAGTGTCCGCCAGGTGGTTCTGGCATACCCAGCAGGTGATTTTGGCGTGTCCGGCAGGTGTTTCTGGCGAGTCGAGCAGGTGGCTCCGGCATGCTCGGCAGGTGCTTCCGGCGTCTCCGGCACTTGGTTCTGGTGTGTCTGAGAGCTGGTTCCAGCATGTCCGGCAGATGATTCCGGAGTTTCCGCCAAGTGGTTCTGGCATACCCAGCGGGTGATTTTGGCGTGTCAGGGAGGTGGTACCGGTGAGTCGAGCAGGTGGTTCCGGCGTGCTCAGCAGGTGGTTCAGGCGGTTCTGGCAGGTGGTATCCGTCTGTTCGGGGTGTGGTTCCAGCATCTCATGAACACGTTTCTGGCACGTCTGAGATGTGGTTCCAGCCGGCCCGACAGGTGTTTCCGCAGTGTCCGCCAAGCGGTTCTGGCGTAGTTGGCAGGTGATTTTGGCATGACTGGCAGGTGGTTCCAGCAAGCCTGGCAGGTGATTCCAAAGTGTTCACCAACTGGTTGTGGCGTAGCCGGCAGATGATTTTTGTGTGATCGGCAGGTGGTTCTGGCGAGTCGAGTAGGTGGTTCCGGCGTGCTCAGCTGGTGCTTCCGGGGTCATTGGCACGGGGTTCTGGCATGTCTGAGAGGTGGTTCCTGCATGCCCGGCAAGTGATTCCGGAGTGTTCGCCAAGTGGTTCTGGCATAGTCGGCAGGTGATTTTGGCATGTCCGGCAGGTGGTTCAGGCGAGTTGAGCAGGTGGTTCCAACGTGCTTGGCAGGTGCTTCCGGCGTCTCCGGCACGTGTTTCTGGCACATCTGACAGGTGGTTCCGGCATGCCCGAAAGGTGATTCCGGTCTGTCCGGTAGGTGGTTCCGGCCTGCACGGCATGTGGTTCTGGTACGTCTCAAAGGTGGTTGCACATGCCCAACAGGTGATTCCGGACTGTCCGCCACATGGTTCTGGCACGTCTGAGAGGTGGTTCCGGCATGCCCGGCAGGTCATCCCAGAGAGTCCTCCAAGTGGTTCTGGCATAACACGCAGGTGATTTTGGCGTGTCTGGCAGGTTGTTCCGTTGTGCTTGGCAGGTGGTTCAGGCTTGGCCGGCAGGTGGTTCCAGACTGTCCAGGACGTGTTTCCAGCTTCTCCGGCAGGTGGTTCTGGTACGTGTGAGAGGTGGTTCCGCCATGGCTGGCAGATGATTCCGGAGTGTCCGCCAAGTGGTTCTGGCATACCCGGCTGGTGATTTTGGCATGTCAGGTAGGTGGTTCCGGCGAGTCGAGCAGGTGGCTCCGGCGTGCTCGGCAGGTTGTTCAGACGGGTCTGGCAGGTGTTTTCCGTCTGTTCGGGGTGTGGTTTCAGCATCTCATGCACATGGTTCTGGCAAGCGTGAGATGTGGTTCCGGCCGGCCCGACAGGTGTTTCCACAGTGTCCGCCAAGTGGTACTGGCGTAGTTGGCAGGTGATTTTGGCATGACCGGCAGGTGGTTCCAGCAAGCCCGGCAGGTGATTCCGAAGTGTTCCCCAACTGGTTGTGGCGTAGCCGGCAGGTGATTTTTGCGTGTCCGGCAGGTGGTTCTGGCGAGTCGAGCAGGTGGTTCCGGCGTGCTCGGCAGGTGCTTCTGGGGTCATTGGCACGTGGTTCTGGCATATCTGAGAGGTGGTTCCGGCATGCCCGAAAGGTGATTCCGGTCTGTCCGGTAGGTGGTTCCAGCCTGCACGGCATGTGGTTCTGGTACTTCTCAGAGGTGGTTGCGCATGCCCAACAGGTGATTCCGGACTGTCCGCCACATGGTTCTGGCACGTCTGAGAGGTGGTTCCGGCATGCCCGGCAGGTCATCCCAGAGAGTCCTCCAAGTGGTTCTGGCATAACACGCAGGTGATTTTGGCGTGTCTGGCAGGTTGTTCCGTTGTGCTTGGCAGGTGGTTCAGGCTTGGCCGGCAGGTGGTTCCAGATTGTCCAGGACGTGTTTCCAGCTTCTCCGGCAGGTGGTTCTGGTACGTCTGAGAGGTGATTCCGCCATGGCTGGCAGGTGATTCCGGACCGTCCCCCAGGTGGTTCTGGCATAGCCAGCAGTTGATATTGGCCTGTCCGGCAGGTGGTTCCAGCCACTCGAAGAGGTGGCTCCGGCGTGCTCGGCAGGTGGTTCCTGTCTGTCCGGTAGGTGATTCCGACGTGTCCGGCACGTGCTTCCGGCACGTCTGAGAGGTGGTTCCGGCATGCGCAACAGGTGATTTCGGAGTGTCCGCCAGGTGGTTCTGGCGTACCAGGCAGGTGATTTTGGCGTGTCCGGCAGGTGTTTCTGGCGAGTCAAGCAGGTGGCTCCGGCATGCTCGCCAGGTGCTTCCGCCGTCTCCGGCACGTGGTTCTGGTGTGTCTGAGAGCTGGTTCCGGCATGTCCGGCAGATGATTCCGGAGTGTCCGCCAAGTGGTTCTGGCATACCCTGCTGGTGATTTGGGCATCTCAGGTAGGTGGTTCCGGGGAGTCGAGCAGGTGGCTCCGGCGTGCTCGGCAGGTTGTTCAGACGGGTCTGGCAGGAGTTTTCCGTCTGTTCGGGGTGTGGTTCCAGCATCTCATGCACATGGTTCTGGCACGTCTGAGATGTGGTTCCGGCCGGCCCGACAGGTGTTTCCACAGTGTCCGCCAAGTGGTACTGGCATAGTTGGCAGGTGATTTTGGCATGACCGGCAGGTGGTTCCAGCAAGCCCGGCAGGTGATTCCGAAGTGTTCCCCAACTGGTTGTGGCGTAGCCGGCAGGTGATTGTTGCGTGTCTGGCAGGTGGTTCTGGCGAGTCGAGCAGGTGGTTCCGGCGTGCTCGGCAGGTGCTTCCGGGGTCATTGGCACGTGGTTCTGGCATATCTGAGAGGTGGTTCCGGCATGCCCGACAGGTGATTCCGGAGTGTTCGACAAGTGTTTCCGGCATAGCCGGCAGATGATTTTGCATGTCCAGCGGTCGTTCCGGCGGGTCGAGCCGGTGGTTCCGGCGTGTCCGGCAGGTGGTTCCGGTCTGTCCGGCAGGTGGTTCTGTGGTGTCCGGCACGAGGTTCAGTCTGACAGGCTGTGCCAGCATGCCCCTCACGTGATTCCGGCTTGTCCCCGAAGTGGTGCTGGTGTAGCGGGCAGGTGATTTTGGCGTGTCCGGCACGTGGTTCAGGCGAGTTGAGCAGGTGGTTGCGACGTGCTCGGCAGGTGCTTCCGGCGTCTCCGGCACGTGTTTCTGGCACATCTGACTGGTGGTTCCGGCATGCCCAAAAGTTGATTCCGGTCTGTCCGGTAGGTGGTTGCGGCGTGCACGGCACGTGGTTCTGGTACGTGTCAGAGGTGGTTGCGTATGCCCAACAGGTGATTCCGGACTGTCCGGCACGTGCTTCTGGCACGTCTGAGAGGTGGTTCCAACAGGCCCGGCAGGTCATTTCGGAGAGTCGTCCAAGTGGTTCTGGCGTAGCCCGCAGGTGATTTTGGCGTGTCCAGCAGGTGGTTCCGCCGTGCTCGGCAGGTGGTTCAGGCATGGCCGTCACGTGGTTCCAGTCTGTCCAGGACGTGTTTCCAGCTTCTCCGGCAGGTGGTTCTGTTACGTCTGAGAGGTGGTTCCACCATGGCTTGCAGGTGATCCCGGACCGTCCCCCAGGTGGTTCTGGCATAGCCAGCAGTTGATATGGGCCTGTCCGGCAGGTGGTTCCAGCGAGTCGAACAGGGGGCTCCGGCGTTCTTGGCAGGTGGTTCCGGTCTGTCCGGTAGGTGTTTCCGGCGTGTCTGGCACGTGCTTCCGGCACGTCTGAGAGGTGGTTCCGGCATGCGGGGCAGGTGATTTCGGAGTGTCCGCCAGGTGGTTCTGGCGTACCCGGCAGGTGATTTTGGCGTGTCCGGCAGGTGTTTCTGGCGAGTCGAGCAGGTGGCTCCGGCATGCTCGGCAGGTGCTTCCGGCGTCTCCGGCACTTGGTTCTGGTGTGTCTGAGAGCTGGTTCCTGCATGTCCGGCAGAT
Organism: Equus przewalskii; assembly: GCF_037783145.1. Lineage (NCBI taxonomy): Eukaryota > Metazoa > Chordata > Mammalia > Perissodactyla > Equidae > Equus > Equus przewalskii. The sequence goes on from NW_027227997.1 coordinate 9,073, forward strand.
GATTGCGGAGTGTCCGCCAAGTGGTTCTGGCATACCCAGCAGGTGATTTTGGCGTGTCAGGGAGGTGGTACCGGTGAGTCGAGCAGGTGGTTCCGGCGTGCTCAGCAGGTGGTTCAGGCGGTTCGGGCAGGTGGTATCCGTCTGTTAGGGGTGTGGTTCCAGCATCTCATGAACACGTTTCTGGCACGTCTGAGATGTGGTTCCAGCCGGCCCGACAGGTGTTTCCGCAGTGTCCGCCAAGCGGTTCTGGCGTAGGTGGCAGGTGATTTTGGCATGACCGGCAGGTGGTTCCAGCAAGCCTGGCAGGTGATTCCAAAGTGTTCCCCAACTGGTTGTGGAGTAGCCGGCAGGTGATTTTTGCGTGATCGGCAGGTGGTTCTGGCGAGTCGAGCAGGTGGTTCCGGCGTGCTCGGCTGGTGCTTCCGGGGTCATTGGCACGGGGTTCTGGCATGTCTGACAGGTGGTTCCTGCATGCCCGGCAAGTGATTCCGGAGTGTTCGCCAAGTGGTTCTGGCATAGTCGGCAGGTGATTTTGGCATGTCCGGCAGGTGGTTCAGGCGAGTTGAGCAGGTGGTTCCAACGTGCTTGGCAGGTGCTTCCGGCGTCTCCGGCACGTGTTTCTGGCACATCTGACAGGTGGTTCCGGCATGCCCGAAAGGTGATTCCGGTCTGTCCGGTAGGTGGTTCCAGCCTGCACGGCATGTGGTTCTGGTACGTCTCAGAGGTGGTTGCGCATGCCCAACAGGTGATTCCGGACTGTCCGCCACATGGTTCTGGCACGTCTGAGAGGTGGTTCCGGCATGCCCGGCAGGTCATCCCAGAGAGTCCTCCAAGTGGTTCTGGCATAACACGCAGGTGATTTTGGCGTGTCTGGCAGGTTGTTCCGTTGTGCTTGGCAGGTGGTTCAGGCTTGGCCGGCAGGTGGTTCCAGACTGTCCAGGACGTGTTTCCAGCTTCTCCGGCAGGTGGTTCTGGTACGTGTGAGAGGTGGTTCCGCCATGGCTGGCAGGTGATTCCGGACCGTCCCCCAGGTGGTTCTGGCATAGCCAGCAGTTGATATTGGCCTGTCCGGCAGGTGGTTCCAGCGAGTCGAACAGGTGGCTCCGGCGTGCTCGGCATGTTGTTCAGCCGGGTCTGGCAGGTGTTTTCCGTCTGTTCGGGGTGTGGTTCCAGCATCTCATGCACATGGTTCTGGCACGTCTGAGATGCGGTTCCGTCCGGCCCGACAGGTGTTTCCACAGTGTCCGCCAAGTGGTACTGGCGTAGTTGGCAGGTGATTTTGGCATGACCGGCAGGTGGTTCCTGCAAGCCCGGCAGGCGATTCCGAAGTGTTCCCCAACTGGTTGTGGCGTAGCCGGCAGGTGATTTTTGCGTGTCCGGCAGGTGGTTCTGGCGAGTCGAGCAGATGGTTCCGGCGTGCTCGGCAGGTGCTTCCGGGGTCATTGGCACGGGGTTCTGGCATATCTGAGAGGTGGTTCCGGCATGCCCGGCAGGTGATTCCGGAGTGTTCGACAAGTGTTTCGGGCGTAGCTGGCAGCTGATTTTGCATGTCCAGTGGTCGTTCCGGCGGGTCGAGCAGGTGGTTCCGGCGTGTCCGGCAGGTGGTTCCGGTCTGTCCGGCAGGTGGTTCTGTGGTGTCCGGCACGAGGTTCAGTCTGAGAGGCTGTGCCGGCATGCCCCTCACGTGATTCCGGCTTGTCCCCGAAGTGGTGCTGGTGTAGCGGGCAGGTGATTTTGGCGTTTCCGGCAGGTGGTTCAGGCGAGTTGAGCAGGTGGTTGCGACGTGCTCGGCAGGTGCTTCCGGCGTCTCCGGCACGTGTTTCTGGCACATCTGACAGGTGGTTCCGGCATGCCCAAAAGTGGATTCCGGTCTGTCCGGTAGGTGGTTCCGGCGTGCACGGCACGTGGTTCTGGTACGTCTCAGAGGTGGTTGCGTATGCCCAACAGGTGATTCCGGACTGTCCGCCACGTGCTTCTGGCACGTCTGAGAGGTGGTTCCAACATGCCCGGCAGGTCATTTCGGAGAGTCGTCCAAGTGGTTCTGGCGTAGCCCGCAGGTGATTTTGGCGTGTCCGGCAGGTGGTTCCGCAGTGCTCGGCAGGTGGTTCAGGCATGGCCGTCACGTGGTTCCAGTCTGTCCAGGACGTGTTTCCAGCTTCTCCGGCAGGTGGTTCTGGTACGTCTGAGAGGTGGTTCCGCCATGGCTGGCAGGTGATCCCGTACTGTCCCCCAGGTGGTTCTGGCATAGCCAGCAGTTGATATTGGCCTGTCCGGCAGGTGGTTCCAGCGAGTCGAACAGCTGGCTCCGGCGTTCTTGGCAGGTGGTTCCGGTCTGTCCGGTAGGTGTTTCCGGCGTGTCTGGCACGTTCTTCCGGCGCGTCTGAGAGGTGGTTCCGGCATGCGCGGCAGGTGATTCCGTAGTGTCCGCCAGGTGGTTCTGGCATCCCCGGCAGGTGATTTTGGCGTGTCCGGCAGGTGTTTCTGGCGAGTCGAGCAGGTGGCTCCGGCATGCTCGGCAGGTGCTTCCGGCATCTCCGGCACTTGGTTCTGGTGTGTCTGAGAGCTGGTTCCGACATGTCCGGCAGATGATTCCGGAGTGTCCGCCAAGTGGTTCTGGCATACCCGGCTGGTGATTTTGGCATGTCAGGTAGGTGGTTCCGGCGAGTCGAGCAGGTGGCTCCGGCGTGCTCGGCAGGTTGTTCAGACGGGTCTGGCAGGTGTTTTCGGTCTGTTCGGGGTGTGGTTCCAGCATCTCATGCACATGGTTCTGGCACGTCTGAGATGTGGTTCGGGCCGGCCCGACAGGTGTTTCCACAGTGTCCGCCAAGAGGTCCTGGCGTAGTTGGCAGGTGATTTTGGCATGACCGGCAGGTGGTTCCAGCAAGCCCGGCAGGTGATTCCGCAGTGTTCCCCAACTGGTTGTGGCGTAGCCGGCAGGTGATTGTTGCGTGTCTGGCAGGTGGTTCTGGCGAGTCGAGCAGGTGGTTCCGGCGTGCTCGGCAGGTGCTTCCGGGGTCATTGGCACGTGGTTCTGGCATATCTGAGAGGTGGTTCCGGCATGCCCGACAGGTGATTCCGGAGTGTTCGACAAGTGTTTCCGGCATAGCCGGCAGATGATTTTGCATGTCCAGCGGTCGTTCCGGCGGGTCGAGCCGGTGGTTCCGGCGTGTCCGGCAGGTGGTTCCGGTCTGTCCGGCAGGTGGTTCTGTGGTGTCCGGCACGAGGTTCAGTCTGACAGGCTGTGCCAGCATGCCCCTCACGTGATTCCGGCTTGTCCCCGAAGTGGTGCTGGTGTAGCGGGCAGGTGATTTTGGCGTGTCCGGCAGGTGGTTCAGGCGAGTTGAGCAGGTGGTTGCGACGTGCTCGGCAGGTGCTTCCGGCGTCTCCGGCACGTGTTTCTGGCACATCTGACTGGTGGTTCCGGCATGCCCAAAAGTTGATTCCGGTCTGTCCGGTAGGTGGTTGCGGCGTGCACGGCACGTGGTTCTGGTACGTGTCAGAGGTGGTTGCGTATGCCCAACAGGTGATTCCGGACTGTCCGGCACGTGCTTCTGGCACGTCTGAGAGGTGGTTCCAACAGGCCCGGCAGGTCATTTCGGAGAGTTGTCCAAGTGGTTCTGGCGTAGCCCGCAGGTGATTTTGGCGTGTCCAGCAGGTGGTTCCGCCGTGCTCGGCAGGTGGTTCAGGCATGGCCGTCACGTGGTTCCAGTCTGTCCAGGACGTGTTTCCAGCTTCTCCGGCAGGTGGTTCTGTTACGTCTGAGAGGTGGTTCCACCATGGCTTGCAGGTGATCCCGGACCGTCCCCCAGGTGGTTCTGGCATAGCCAGCAGTTGATATGGGCCTGTCCGGCAGGTGGTTCCAGCGAGTCGAACAGGGGGCTCCGGCGTTCTTGGCAGGTGGTTCCGGTCTGTCCGGCAGGTGTTTCCGGCGTGTCTGGCACGTGCTTCCGGCACGTCTGAGAGGTGGTTCCGGCATGCGGGGCAGGTGATTTCGGAGTGTCCTCCAGGTGGTTCTGGCGTACCCGGCAGGTGATTTTGGCGTGTCCGGCAGGTGTTTCTGGCGAGTCGAGCAGGTGGCTCCGGCATGCTCGGCAGGTGCTTCCGGCGTCTCCGGCACTTGGTTCTGGTGTGTCTGAGAGCTGGTTCCTGCATGTCCGGCAGATGATTCCGGAGTGTCCGCCAAGTGGTTCTGGCATACCCAGCAGGTGATTTTGGCGTGTCAGGGAGGTGGTACCGGTGAGTCGAGCAGGTGGTTCCGGCGTGCTCAGCAGGTGGTTCAGGCGGTTCGGGCAGGTGGTATCCGTCTGTTAGGGGTGTGGTTCCAGCATCTCATGAACACGTTTCTGGCACGTCTGAGATGTGGTTCCAGCCGGCCCGACAGGTGTTTCCGCAGTGTCCGCCAAGCGGTTCTGGCGTAGGTGGCAGGTGATTTTGGCATGACCGGCAGGTGGTTCCAGCAAGCCTGGCAGGTGATTCCAAAGTGTTCACCAACTGGTTGTGGAGTAGCCGGCAGGTGATTTTTGCGTGATCGGCAGGTGGTTCTGGCGAGTCGAGCAGGTGGTTCCGGCGTGCTCGGCTGGTGCTTCCGGGGTCATTGGCACGGGGTTCTGGCATGTCTGAGAGGTGGTTCCTGCATGCCCGGCAAGTGATTCCGGAGTGTTCGCCAAGTGGTTCTGGCATAGTCGGCAGGTGATTTTGGCATGTCCGGCAGGTGGTTCAGGCGAGTTGAGCAGGTGGTTCCAACGTGCTTGGCAGGTGCTTCCGGCGTCTCCGGCACGTGTTTCTGGCACATCTGACAGGTGGTTCCGGCATGCCCGAAAGGTGATTCCGGTCTGTCCGGTAGGTGGTTCCAGCCTGCACGGCATGTGGTTCTGGTACGTCTCAGAGGTGGTTGCGCATGCCCAACAGGTGATTCCGGACTGTCCGCCACATGGTTCTGGCACGTCTGAGAGGTGGTTCCGGCATGCCTGGCAGGTCATCCCAGAGAGTCCTCCAAGTGTTTCTGGCATAACACGCAGGTGATTTTGGCGTGTCTGGCAGGTTGTTCCGTTGTGCTTGGCAGGTGGTTCAGGCTTGGCCGGCAGGTGGTTCCAGACTGTCCAGGACGTGTTTCCAGCTTCTCCGGCAGGTGGTTCTGGTACGTGTGAGAGGTGGTTCCGCCATGGCTGGCAGGTGATTCCGGACCGTCCCCCAGGTGGTTCTGGCATAGCCAGCAGTTGATATTGGCCTGTCCGGCAGGTGGTTCCAGCGAGTCGAACAGGTGGCTCCGGCGTGCTCGGCATGTTGTTCAGCCGGGTCTGGCAGGTGTTTTCCGTCTGTTCGGGGTGTGGTTCCAGCATCTCATGCACATGGTTCTGGCACGTCTGAGATGCGGTTCCGTCCGGTCCGACAGGTGTTTCCACAGTGTCCGCCAAGTGGTACTGGCGTAGTTGGCAGGTGATTTTGGCATGACCGGCAGGTGGTTCCTGCAAGCCCGGCAGGTGATTCCGAAGTGTTCCCCAACTGGTTGTGGCGTAGCCGGCAGGTGATTTTTGCGTGTCCGGCAGGTGGTTCTGGCGAGTCGAGCAGATGGTTCCGGCGTGCTCGGCAGGTGCTTCCGGGGTCATTGGCACGGGGTTCTGGCATATCTGAGAGGTGGTTCCGGCATGCCCGGCAGGTGATTCCGGAGTGTTCGACAAGTGTTTCCGGCGTAGCTGGCAGCTGATTTTGCATGTCCAGCGGTCGTTCCGGCGGGTCGAGCCAGTGGTTCCGGCGTGTCCGGCAGGTGGTTCCGGTCTGTCCGGCAGGTGGTTCTGTGGTGTCCGGCACGAGGTTCAGTCTGAGAGGCTGTGCCGGCATGCCCCTCACGTGATTCCGGCTTGTCCCCGAAGTGGTGCTGGTGTAGCGGGCAGGTGATTTTGGCGTTTCCGGCAGGTGGTTCAGGCGAGTTGAGCAGGTGGTTGCGACGTGCTCGGCAGGTGCTTCCGGCGTCTCCGGCACGTGTTTCTGGCACATCTGACTGGTGGTTCCGGCATGCCCAAAAGTGGATTCCGGTCTGTCCGGTAGGTGGTTCCGGCGTGCACGGCACGTGGTTCTGGTACGTCTCAGAGGTGGTTGCGTATGCCCAACAGGTGATTCCGGACTGTCCGCCACGTGCTTCTGGCACGTCTGAGAGGTGGTTCCAACATGCCCGGCAGGTCATTTCGGAGAGTCGTCCAAGTGGTTCTGGCATAGCCCGCAGGTGATTTTGGCGTGTCCGGCAGGTGGTTCCGCCGTGCTCGGCAGGTGGTTCAGGCATGGCCGTCACGTGGTTCCAGTCTGTCCAGGACGTGTTTCCAGCTTCTCCGGCAGGTGGTTCTGGTACGTCTGAGAGGTGGTTCCGCCATGGCTGGCAGGTGATCCCGGACTGTCCCCCAGGTGGTTCTGGCATAGCCAGCAGTTGATATTGGCCTGTCCGGCAGGTGGTTCCAGCGAGTCGAACAGGTGGCTCCGGCGTTCTTGGCAGGTGGTTCCGGTCTGTCCGGTAGGTGTTTCCGGCGTGTCTGGCACGTTCTTCCGGCGCGTCTGAGAGGTGGTTCCGGCATGCGCGGCAGGTGATTCCGTAGTGTCCGCCAGGTGGTTCTGGCATCCCCGGCAGGTGATTTTGGCGTGTCCGGCAGGTGTTTCTGGCGAGTCGAGCAGGTGGCTCCGGCATGCTCGGCAGGTGCTTCCGGCATCTCCGGCACTTGGTTCTGGTGTGTCTGAGAGCTGGTTCCGACATGTCCGGCAGATGATTCTGGAGTGTCCGCCAAGTGGTTCTGGCATACCCGGCTGGTGATTTTGGCATGTCAGGTAGGTGGTTCCGGCGAGTCGAGCAGGTGGCTCCGGCGTGCTCGGCAGGTTGTTCAGACGGGTCTGGCAGGTGTTTTCGGTCTGTTCGGGGTGTGGTTCCAGCATCTCATGCACATGGTTCTGGCACGTCTGAGATGCGGTTCCGGCCGGCCCGACAGGTGTTTCCACAGTGTCCGCCAAGTGGTACTGGCGTAGTTGGCAGGTGATTTTGGCATGACCAGCAGGTGGTTCCAGCAAGCCCGACAGGTGATTCCGAAGTGTTCCCCAACTGGTTGTGGCGTAGCCGGCAGGTGATTTTTGCGTGTCCGGCAGGTGGTTCTGGCGAGTCGAGCAGGTGGTTCCGGCGTGCTCGGCAGGTCCTTCCGGGGTCATTGGCACGTGGTTCTGGCATATCTGAGAGGTGGTTCCGGCATGCCCGGCAGGTGATTCCGGAGTGTTCGCCAAGTGGTTCCGGCGTACCCGGCAGGTGATTTTGCATGTCCAGCGGTCGTTCCGGTGGGTCGAGCCGGTGGTTCCGGCGTGTCCGGCAGGTGGTTCCGGTCTGTCCGGCAGGTGGTTCTGTGGTGTCCGGCACGAGGTTCAGTCTGAGAGGCTGTGCCGGCATGCCCCTCACGTGATTCCGGCTTGTCCCCGAAGTGGTGCTGGTGTAGCGGTCAGGTGATTTTGGCGTGTCCAGCAGGTGGTTCAGGCGAGTTGAGCAGGTGGTTGCGACGTGCTCGGCAGGTGCTTCCGGGGTCATTTGCACGTGGTTCTGGCATATCTGAGAGGTGGTTCCGGCATGCGCGGCAGGTGATTCCGTAGTGTCCGCCAGGAGGTTCTGGCATACCCGGCAGGTGATTTTGGCGTGTCCGGCAGGTGTTTCTGACGAGTCGAGCAGGTGGCTCCGGCATGCTCGGCAGGTGCTTCCGGCATCACCGGCACTTGGTTCTGGTGTGTCTGAGAGCTGGTTCCGGCATGTCCGGCAGATGATTCCGGAGTGTCCGCCAAGTGGTTCTGGCATACCCAGCAGGTGATTTTGGCGTGTCAGGGAGGTGGTACCGGTGAGTCGAGCAGGTGGTTCCGGCGTGCTCAGCAGGTGGTTCAGGCGGTTCGGGCAGGTGGTATCCGTCTGTTAGGGGTGTGGTTCCAGCATCTCATGAACACGTTTCTGGCACGTCTGAGATGTGGTTCCAGCCGGCCCGACAGGTGTTTCCGCAGTGTGCGCCAAGCGGTTCTGGCGTAGGTGGCAGGTGATTTTGGCATGACCGGCAGGTGGTTCCAGCAAGCCTGGCAGGTGATTCCAAAGTGTTCCCCAACTGGTTGTGGAGTAGCCGGCAGGTGATTTTTGCGTGATCGGCAGGTGGTTCTGGCGAGTCGAGCAGGTGGTTCCGGCGTGCTCGGCTGGTGCTTCCGGGGTCATTGGCACGGGGTTCTGGCATGTCTGAGAGGTGGTTCCTGCATGCCCGGCAAGTGATTCCGGAGTGTTCGCCAAGTGGTTCTGGCATAGTCGGCAGGTGATTTTGGCATGTCCGGCAGGTGGTTCAGGCGAGTTGAGCAGGTGGTTCCAACGTGCTTGGCAGGTGCTTCCGGCGTCTCCGGCACGTGTTTCTGGCACATCTGACAGGTGGTTCCGGCATGCCCGAAAGGTGATTCCGGTCTGTCCGGTAGGTGGTTCCAGCCTGCACGGCATGTGGTTCTGGTACGTCTCAGAGGTGGTTGCGCATGCCCAACAGGTGATTCCGGACTGTCCGCCACATGGTTCTGGCACGTCTGAGAGGTGGTTCCGGCATGCCCGGCAGGTCATCCCAGAGAGTCCTCCAAGTGGTTCTGGCATAACACGCAGGTGATTTTGGCGTGTCTGGCAGGTTGTTCCGTTGTGCTTGGCAGGTGGTTCAGGCTTGGCCGGCAGGTGGTTCCAGACTGTCCAGGACGTGTTTCCAGCTTCTCCGGCAGGTGGTTCTGGTACGTGTGAGAGGTGGTTCCGCCATGGCTGGCAGGTGATTCCGGACCGTCCCCCAGGTGGTTCTGGCATAGCCAGCAGTTGATATGGGCCTGTCCGGCAGGTGGTTCCAGCGAGTCGAACAGGGGGCTCCGGCGTTCTTGGCAGGTGGTTCCGGTCTGTCCGGTAGGTGTTTCCGGCGTGTCTGGCACGTTCTTCCGGCGCGTCTGAGAGGTGGTTCCGGCATGCGCGGCAGGTGATTCCGTAGTGTCCGCCAGGTGGTTCTGGCATCCGCGGCAGGTGATTTTGGCGTGTCCGCCAGGTGTTTCTGGCGAGTCGAGCAGGTGGCTCCGGCATGCTCGGCAGGTGCTTCCGGCATCTCCGGCACTTGGTTCTGGTGTGTCTGAGAGCTGGTTCCGACATGTCCGGCAGATGATTCCGGAGTGTCCGCCAAGTGGTTCTGGCATACCCGGCTGGTGATTTTGGCATGTCAGGTAGGTGGTTCCGGCGAGTCGAGCAGGTGGCTCCGGCGTGCTCGGCAGGTTGTTCAGACGGGTCTGGCAGGTGTTTTCGGTCTGTTCGGTGTGTGGTTCCAGCATCTCATGCACATGGTTCTGGCACGTCTGAGATGTGGTTCCGGCCGGCCCGACAGGTGTTTCCACAGTGTCCGCCAAGTGGTCCTGGCGTAGTTGGCAGGTGATTTTGGCATGACCGGCAGGTGGTTCCAGCAAGCCCGGCAGGTGATTCCGAAGTGTTCCCCAACTGGTTGTGGCGTAGCCGGCAGGTGATTGTTGCGTGTCTGGCAGGTGGTTCTGGCGAGTCGAGCAGGTGGTTCCGGCGTGCTCGGCAGGTGCTTCCGGGGTCATTGGCACGTGGTTCTGGCATATCTGAGAGGTGGTTCCGGCATGCCCGACAGGTGATTCCGGAGTGTTCGACAAGTGTTTCCGGCATAGCCGGCAGATGATTTTGCATGTCCAGCGGTCGTTCCGGCGGGTCGAGCCGGTGGTTCCGGCGTGTCCGGCAGGTGGTTCCGGTCTGTCCGGCAGGTGGTTCTGTGGTGTCCGGCACGAGGTTCAGTCTGACAGGCTGTGCCAGCATGCCCCTCACGTGATTCCGGCTTGTCCCCGAAGTGGTGCTGGTGTAGCGGGCAGGTGATTTTGGCGTGTCCGGCACGTGGTTCAGGCGAGTTGAGCAGGTGGTTGCGACGTGCTCGGCAGGTGCTTCCGGCGTCTCCGGCACGTGTTTCTGGCACATCTGACTGGTGGTTCCGGCATGCCCAAAAGTTGATTCCGGTCTGTCCGGTAGGTGGTTGCGGCGTGCACGGCACGTGGTTCTGGTACGTGTCAGAGGTGGTTGCGTATGCCCAACAGGTGATTCCGGACTGTCCGGCACGTGCTTCTGGCACGTCTGAGAGGTGGTTCCAACAGGCCCGGCAGGTCATTTCGGAGAGTCGTCCAAGTGGTTCTGGCGTAGCCCGCAGGTGATTTTGGCGTGTCCAGCAGGTGGTTCCGCCGTGCTCGGCAGGTGGTTCAGGCATGGCCGTCACGTGGTTCCAGTCTGTCCAGGACGTGTTTCCAGCTTCTCCGGCAGGTGGTTCTGTTACGTCTGAGAGGTGGTTCCACCATGGCTTGCAGGTGATCCCGGACCGTCCCCCCGGTGGTTCTGGCATAGCCAGCAGTTGATATGGGCCTGTCCGGCAGGTGGTTCCAGCGAGTCGAACAGGGGGCTCCGGCGTTCTTGGCAGGTGGTTCCGGTCTGTCCGGTAGGTGTTTCCGGCGTGTCTGGCACGTGCTTCCGGCACGTCTGAGAGGTGGTTCCGGCATGCGGGGCAGGTGATTTCAGAGTGTCCTCCAGGTGGTTCTGGCGTACCCGGCAGGTGATTTTGGCGTGTCCGGCAGGTGTTTCTGGCGAGTCGAGCAGGTGGCTCCGGCATGCTCGGCAGGTGCTTCCGGCGTCTCCGGCACTTGGTTCTGGTGTGTCTGAGAGCTGGTTCCTGCATGTCCGGCAGATGATTCCGGAGTGTCCGCCAAGTGGTTCTGGCATACCCAGCAGGTGATTTTGGCGTGTCAGGGAGGTGGTACCGGTGAGTCGAGCAGGTGGTTCCGGCGTGCTCAGCAGGTGGTTCAGGCGGTTCTGGCAGGTGGTATCCGTCTGTTAGGGGTGTGGTTCCAGCATCTCATGAACACGTTTCTGGCACGTCTGAGATGTGGTTCCAGCCGGCCCGACAGGTGTTTCCGCAGTGTCCGCCAAGCGGTTCTGGCGTAGGTGGCAGGTGATTTTGGCATGACCGGCAGGTGGTTCCAGCAAGCCTGGCAGGTGATTCCAAAGTGTTCACCAACTGGTTGTGGAGTAGCCGGCAGGTGATTTTTGCGTGATCGGCAGGTGGTTCTGGCGAGTCGAGCAGGTGGTTCCGGCGTGCTCGGCTGTTGCTTCCGGGGTCATTGGCACGGGGTTCTGGCATGTCTGAGAGGTGGTTCCTGCATGCCCGGCAAGTGATTCCGGAGTGTTCGCCAAGTGGTTCTGGCATAGTCGGCAGGTGATTTTGGCATGTCCGGCAGGTGGTTCAGGCGAGTTGAGCAGGTGGTTCCAACGTGCTTGGCAGGTGCTTCCGGCGTCTCCGGCACGTGTTTCTGGCACATCTGACAGGTGGTTCCGGCATGCCCGAAAGGTGATTCCGGTCTGTCCGGTAGGTGGTTCCAGCCTGCACGGCATGTGGTTCTGGTACGTCTCAGAGGTGGTTGCGCATGCCCAACAGGTGATTCCGGACTGTCCGCCACATGGTTCTGGCACGTCTGAGAGGTGGTTCCGGCATGCCCGGCAGGTCATCCCAGAGAGTCCTCCAAGTGTTTCTGGCATAACACGCAGGTGATTTTGGCGTGTCTGGCAGGTTGTTCCGTTGTGCTTGGCAGGTGGTTCAGGCTTGGCCGGCAGGTGGTTCCAGACTGTCCAGGACGTGTTTCCAGCTTCTCCGGCAGGTGGTTCTGGTACGTGTGAGAGGTGGTTCCGCCATGGCTGGCAGGTGATTCCGGACCGTCCCCCAGGTGGTTCTGGCATAGCCAGCAGTTGATATTGGCCTGTCCGGCAGGTGGTTCAAGCGAGTCGAACAGGTGGCTCCGGCGTGCTCGGCATGTTGTTCAGACGGGTCTGGCAGGTGTTTTCCGTCTGTTCGGGGTGTGGTTCCAGCATCTCATGCACATGGTTCTGGCACGTCTGAGATGCGGTTCCGTCCGGCCCGACAGGTGTTTCCACAGTGTCCGCCAAGTGGTACTGGCGTAGTTGGCAGGTGATTTTGGCATGACCGGCAGGTGGTTCCTGCAAGCCCGGCAGGTGATTCTGAAGTGTTCCCCAACTGGTTGTGGCGTAGCCGGCAGGTGATTTTTGCGTGTCCGGCAGGTGGTTCTGGCGAGTCGAGCAGATGGTTCCGGCGTGCTCGGCAGGTGCTTCCGGGGTCATTGGCACGGGGTTCTGGCATATCTGAGAGGTGGTTCCGGCATGCCCGGCAGGTGATTCCGGAGTGTTCGACAAGTGTTTCCGGCGTAGCTGGCAGCTGATTTTGCATGTCCAGTGGTCGTTCCGGCGGGTCGAGCAGGTGGTTCCGGCGTGTCCGGCAGGTGGTTCCGGTCTGTCCGGCAGGTGGTTCTGTGGTGTCCGGCACGAGGTTCAGTCTGAGAGGCTGTGCCGGCATGCCCCTCACGTGATTCCGGCTTGTCCCCGAAGTGGTGCTGGTGTAGCGGGCAGGTGATTTTGGCGTTTCCGGCAGGTGGTTCAGGCGAGTTGAGCAGGTGGTTGCGACGTGCTCGGCAGGTGCTTCCGGCGTCTCCGGCACGTGTTTCTGGCACATCTGACTGGTGGTTCCGGCATGCCCAAAAGTGGATTCCGGTCTGTCCGGTAGGTGGTTCCGGCGTGCACGGCACGTGGTTCTGGTACGTCTCAGAGGTGGTTGCGTATGCCCAACAGGTGATTCCGGACTGTCCGCCACGTGCTTCTTGCACGTCTGAGAGGTGGTTCCAACATGCCCGGCAGGTCATTTCGGAGAGTCGTCCAAGTGGTTCTGGCGTAGCCCGCAGGTGATTTTGGCGTGTCCGGCAGGTGGTTCCGCCGTGCTCGGCAGGTGGTTCAGGCATGGCCGTCACGTGGTTCCAGTCTGTCCAGGACGTGTTTCCAGCTTCTCCGGCAGGTGGTTCTGGTACGTCTGAGAGGTGGTTCCGCCATGGCTGGCAGGTGATCCCGGACTGTCCCCCAGGTGGTTCTGGCATAGCCAGCAGTTGATATTGGCCTGTCCGGCAGGTGGTTCCAGCGAGTCGAACAGCTGGCTCCGGCGTTCTTGGCAGGTGGTTCCGGTCTGTCCGGTAGGTGTTTCCGGCGTGTCTGGCACGTTCTTCCGGCGCGTCTGAGAGGTGGTTCCGGCATGCGCGGCAGGTGATTCCGTAGTGTCCGCCAGGTGGTTCTGGCATCCCCGGCAGGTGATTTTGGCGTGTCCGGCAGGTGTTTCTGGCGAGTCGAGCAGGTGGCTCCGGCATGCTCGGCAGGTGCTTCCGGCATCTCCGGCACTTGGTTCTGGTGTGTCTGAGAGCTGGTTCCGACATGTCCGGCAGATGATTCCGGAGTGTCCGCCAAGTGGTTCTGGCATTCCCGGCTGGTGATTTTGGCATGTCAGGTAGGTGGTTCCGGCGAGTCGAGCAGGTGGCTCCGGCGTGCTCGGCAGGTTGTTCAGACGGGTCTGGCAGGTGTTTTCGGTCTGTTCGGGGTGTGGTTCCAGCATCTCATGCACATGGTTCTGGCACGTCTGAGATGTGGTTCCGGCCGGCCCGACAGGTGTTTCCACAGTGTCCGCCAAGTGGTACTGGCGTAGTTGGCAGGTGATTTTGGCATGACCAGCAGGTGGTTCCAGCAAGCCCGACAGGTGATTCCGAAGTGTTCCCCAACTGGTTGTGGCGTAGCCGGCAGGTGATTTTTGCGTGTCCGGCAGGTGGTTCTGGCGAGTCGAGCAGGTGGTTCCGGCGTGCTCGGCAGGTCCTTCCGGGGTCATTGGCACGTGGTTCTGGCATATCTGAGAGGTGGTTCCGGCATGCCCGGCAGGTGATTCCGGAGTGTTCGCCAAGTGGTTCCGGCGTAGCCGGCAGGTGATTTTGCATGTCCAGCGGTCGTTCCGGTGGGTCGAGCCGGTGGTTCCGGCGTGTCCGGCAGGTGGTTCCGGTCTGTCCGGCAGGTGGTTCTGTGGTGTCCGGCACGAGGTTCAGTCTGAGAGGCTGTGCCGGCATGCCCCTCACGTGATTCCGGCTTGTCCCCGAAGTGGTGCTGGTGTAGCGGTCAGGTGATTTTGGCGTGTCCAGCAGGTGGTTCAGGCGAGTTGAGCAGGTGGTTGCGACGTGCTCGGCAGGTGCTTCCGGGGTCATTTGCACGTGGTTCTGGCATATCTGAGAGGTGGTTCCGGCATGCGCGGCAGGTGATTCCGTAGTGTCCGCCAGGAGGTTCTGGCATACCCGGCAGGTGATTTTGGCGTGTCCGGCAGGTGTTTCTGGCGAGTCGAGCAGGTGGCTCCGGCATGCTCGGCAGGTGCTTCCGGCATCTCCGGCACTTGGTTCTGGTGTGTCTGAGAGCTGGTTCCGGCATGTCCGGCAGATGATTCCGGAGTGTCCGCCAAGTGGTTCTGGCATACCCAGCAGGTGATTTTGGCGTGTCAGGGAGGTGGTACCGGTGAGTCGAGCAGGTGGTTCAGGCATGGCCGTCACGTGGTTCCAGTCTGTCCAGGACGTGTTTCCAGCTTCTCCGGCAGGTGGTTCTGGTACGTCTGAGAGGTGGTTCCACCATGGCTGGCAGGTGATCCCAGACCGTCCCCCAGGTGGTTCTGGCATAGCCAGCAGTTGATATGGGCCTGTCCGGCAGGTGGTTGCAGCGAGTCGAACAGGTGGCTCCGGCGTTCTTGGCAGGTGGTTCCGGTCTGTCCGGTAGGCGTTTCCGGCGTGTCTGGCACGTGCTTCCGGCACGTCTGAGAGGTGGTTCCGACATGCGCGGCAGGTGATTCCGTAGTGGCCGCCAGGTGGTTTTGGCATACCCGGCAGGTGATTTTGCCGTGTCCGGCAGGTGTTTCTGGCGAGTCGTCAGGTGGCTCCGGCGTGCTCGGCAGGTGGTTCCGGTCTGTCCGGTAGGTGATTCCGGCGTGTCCGGCACGTGCTTCCGGCACGTCTGAGAGGTGGTTCCGGCATGCGCGACAGGTGATTTCGGAGTGTCCGCCAGGTGGTTCTGGCGTACCCGGCAGGTGATTTTGGCGTGTCCGGCAGGTGTTTCTGGCGAGTCGAGCAGGTGGCTCCAGCATGCTCGGCAGGTGCTTCCGGCGTCTCCGGCACGTGGTTCTGGTGTGTCTGAGAGCTGGTTCCGGCATGTCCGGCAGATGATCCCGGAGTGTCCGCCAAGTGGTTCTGGCATACCCGGCTGGTGATTTGGGCATGTCAGGTAGGTGGCTCCGGCGTGCTCGGCAGGTTGTTCAGACGGGTCTGGCAGGAGTTTTCCGTCTGTTCGGGGTGTGGTTCCAGCATCTCATGCACATGGTTCTGGCACGTCTGAGATGTGGTTCCGGCCGGCCCGACAGGTGTTTCCACAGTGTCCGCCAAGTGGTACTGGCGTAGTTGGCAGGTGATTTTGGCATGACCGGCAGGTGGTTCCAGCAAGCCGGGCAGGTGATTCCGAAGTGTTCCCCAACTGGTTGTGGCGTAGCCGGCAGGTGATTTGTGCGTGTCCGGCAGGTGGTTCTGGCGAGTCGAGCATGTGGTTCCGGCGTGCTCGGCAGGTGCTTCCGGGGTCATTGGCACGTGGTTCTGTCATATCTGAGAGGTGGTTCCGGCATGCCCGGCAGGTGATTCCGGAGTGTTCGCCAAGTGTTTCCGGCATAGCTGGCAGGTGATTTTGCATGTCCAGCGGTCGTTCCGGTGGGTCGAGCCGGTGGTTCCGGCGTGTCCAGCAGGTGGTTCCGGTCTGTCCGGCAGGTGGTTCTGTGGTGTCCGGCACGACGTTCAGTCTGAGAGGCTGTGCCGGCATGCCCCTCACGTGATTCCGGCTTGTCCCCGAAGTGGTGCTGGTGTAGCGGGCAGGTGATTTTGGCGTGTCCGGCTGGTGGTTCAGGCGAGTTGAGCAGGTGGTTGCGACGTGCTCGGCAGGTGCTTCCGGCGGCTCCGGCACGTGTTTCTGGCACTTCTGACTGGTGGTTCCGGCATGCCCAAAAGTTGATTCCGGTCTGTCCGGTAGGTGGTTCCGGCGTGCACGGCACGTGGTTCTGGTACGTGTCAGAGGTGGTTGCGTATGCCCAACAGGTGATTCCGGACTGTCCGCCACGTGCTTCTGGCACGTCTGAGAGGAGGTTCCAACATGCCCGGCAGGTCATTTCGGAGAGTCGTCCAAGTGGTTCTGGCGTAGCCCGCAGGTGATTTTGGCGTGTCCGGCAGGTGGTTCCGCCGTTCTCGGCAGGTGGTTCAGGCATGGCCGTCACGTGGTTCAAGTCTGTCCAGGACGTGTTTCCAGCTTCTGCGGCAGGTGGTTCTGGTACGTCTGAGAGGTGGTTCCGCCATGGCTGGCAGGTGATCCCGGACTGTCCCCCAGGTGGTTCTGGCATAGCCAGCAGTTGATATTGGCCTGTCCGGCAGGTGGTTCCAGCGAGTCGAACAGGTGGCTCCGGCGTGCTCGGCAGGTGGTTCCGGACTGTCCGGTAGGTGTTTCCGGCGTGTCTGGCACGTGCTTCCGGCACGTCTGAGAGGTGGTTCCGACATTCGCGGCACGTGATTCCGTAGTGTCCGCCAGGTGGTTCTGGCATAACCGGCAGGTGATTTTGGCGTGTCCGGCAGGTGTTTCTGGCGAGTCGAGCAGGTGGCTCCGGCATGCTCGGCAGGTGCTTCCGGCGTCTCCGGCACTTGGTTCTGGTGTGTCTGAGAGCTGGTTCCGGCATGTCCGGCAGATGATTCCGGAGTGTCCGCCAAGTGGTTCTGGCATACCCAGCAGGTGATTTTGGCGTGTCAGGGAGGTGGTACCGGTGAGTCGAGCAGGTGGTTCCGGCGTGCTCAGCAGGTGGTTCAGGCGGTTCTGGCAGGTGGTATCCGTCTGTTCGGGGTGTGGTTCCAGCATCTCATGAACACGTTTCTGGCACGTCTGAGATGTGGTTCCAGCCGGCCCGACAGGTGTTTCCGCAGTGTCCGCCAAGCGGTTCTGGCGTAGTTGGCAGGTGATTTTGGCATGACCGGCAGGTGGTTCCAGCAAGCCTGGCAGGTGATTCCAAAGTGTTCACCAACTGGTTGTGGCGTAGCCGGCAGGTGATTTTTGCGTGATCGGCAGGTGGTTCTGGCGAGTCGAGCAGGTTTTTCCGGCGTGCTCGGCTGGTGCTTCCGGGGTCATTGGCACGGGGTTCTGGCATGTCTGAGAGGTGGTTCCTGCATGCCCAGCAAGTGATTCCGGAGTGTTCGCCAAGTGGTTCTGGCATAGTCGGCAGGTGATTTTGGCATGTCCGGCAGGTGGTTCAGGCGAGTTGAGCAGGTGGTTCCAACGTGCTTGGCAGGTGCTTCCGGCGTCTCCGGCACGTGTTTCTGGCACATATGACAGGTGGTTCCGGCATGCCCGAAAGGTGATTCCGGTCTGTCCGGTAGGTGGTTCCAGCCTGCACGGCATGTGGTTCTGGTACGTCTCAGAGGTGGTTGCGCATGCCCAACAGGTGATTCCGGACTGTCCGCCACATGGTTCTGGCACGTCTGAGAGGTGGTTCCGGCATGCCCGGCAGGTCATTTCGGAGAGTCGTCCAAGTGGTTCTGGCGTAGCCCGCAGGTGATTTTGGCGTGTCCGGCAGGTGGTTCCGCCGTGCTCGGCAGGTGGTTCAGGCATGGCCGTCACGTGGTTCCAGTCTGTCCAGGACGTGTTTCCAGCTTCTCCGGCAGGTGGTTCTGGTACGTCTGAGAGGTGGTTCCGCCATGGCTGGCAGGTGATCCCGGACTGTCCCCCAGGTGGTTCTGGCATAGCCAGCAGTTGATATTGGCCTGTCCGGCAGGTGGTTCCAGCGAGTCGAACAGGTGGCTCCGGCGTGCTCGGCAGGTGGTTCCGGTCTGTCCGGTAGGTGATTCCGGCGTGTCCGGCACGTGCTTCCGGAACGTCTGAGAGGTGGTTCCGGCATGCGCGACAGCTGATTTCGGAGTGTCCGCCAGGTGGTTCTGGCATACCCGGCAGGTGATTTTGGCGTGTCCGGCAGGTGTTTCTGGCGAGTCGAGCAGGTGGCTCCGGCATGCTCGGCAGGTGCTTCTGGCGTCTCCGGCACGTGGTTCTGGTGTGTCTGAGAGCTGGTTCCGGCATGTCCGGCTGATGATTCCGGAGTGTCCGCCAAGTGGTTCTGGTATACCCTGCTGGTGATTTTGACATGTCAGGTAGGTGGTTCCGGCGAGTCGAGCAGGTGGCTCCGGCGTGCTCGGCAGGTTGTTCAGACGGGTCTGGCAGGTGTTTTCCGTATGTTCGGGGTGTGGTTCCAGCATCTCATGCACATGGTTCTGGCACGTCTGAGATGTGGTTCCGGCCGGGCCGACAGGTGTTTCCACAGTGTCCGCCAAGTGGTACTGGCGTAGTTGGCAGGTGATTTTGGCATGACCGGCAGGTGGTTCCAGCAAGCCCGGCAGGTGATTCCGAAGTGTTCCCCAACTGGTTGTGGCGTAGCCGGCAGGTGATTTTTGCGTGTCCGGCAGGTGGTTCTGGCGAGTCGAGCAGGTGGTTCCGGCGTGCTCGGCATGTGCTCCCGGGGTCATTGGCACGGGGTTCTGGCATATCTGAGAGGTGGTTCCGGCATGCCCGGCAGGTGATTCCGGAGTGTTCGCCAAGTGTTTCCGGCATAGCCGGCAGGTGATTTTGCATGTCCAGCGGTCGTTCCGGCGGGTCGAGCCGGTGGTTCCGGCGTGTCCGGCAGGTGGTTCCGGTCTGTCCGGCAGGTGGTTCTGTGGTGTCCGGCACGAGGTTCAGTCTGAGAGGCTGTGCCGGCATGCCCCTCACGTGATTCCGGCTTGTCCCCAAAGTGGTGCTGGTGTAGCGGGCAGGTGATTTTGGCGTGTCTGGCAGGTGGTTCAGGCGAGTTGAGCAGGTGGTTGCGACGTGCTCGGCAGGTGCTTCCGGGGTCATTTGCACGTGGTTCTGGCATATCTGAGAGGTGGTTCCGGCATGCGCGGCAGGTGATTCCGTAGTGTCCGCCAGGAGGTTCTGGCATACCCGGCAGGTGATTTTGGCGTGTCCGGCAGGTGTTTCTGGCGAGTCGAGCAGGTGGCTCCGGCATGCTCGGCAGGTGCTTCCGGCATCTCCGGCACTTGGTTCTGGTGTGTCTGAGAGCTGGTTCCGGCATGTCCGGCAGATGATTCCGGAGTGTCCGCCAAGTGGTTCTGGCATACCCAGCAGGTGATTTTGGCGTGTCAGGGAGGTGGTACCGGTGAGTCGAGCAGGTGGTTCCGGCGTGCTCAGCAGGTGGTTCAGGCGGTTCTGGCAGGTGGTATCCGTCTGTTCGGGGTGTGGTTCCAGCATCTCATGAACACGTTTCCGGCTCGTCTGAGATGTGGTTCCGGCCGGCCCGACAGGTGTTTCCGCAGTGTCCGCCAAGCGGTTCTGGCGTAGGTGGCAGGTGATTTTGTCATGACCGGCATGTGGTTCCAGCAAGCCTGGCAGGTGATTCCAAAGTGTTCACCAACTGGTTGTGGCGTAGCCGGCAGGTGATTTTTGCGTGATCGGCAGGTGGTTCTGGCGAGTCGAGCAGGTGGTTCCGGCGTGCTCGGCTGGTGCTTCCGGGGTCATTGGCACGGGGTTCTGGCATGTCTGAGAGGTGGTTCCTGCATGCCCGGCAAGTGATTCCGGAGTGTTCGCCAAGTGGTTCTGGCATAGCCGGCAGGTGATTTTGCATGTCCAGCCGTCGTTCCGGCGGGTCGAGCCGGTGGTTCCGGCGTGTCCGGCAGGTGGTTCCGGTCTGTCCGGCAGGTGGTTCTGTGGTGTCCGGCACGAGGTTCAGTCTGAGAGGCTGTGCCGGCATGCCCCTCACGTGATTCCGGCTTGTCCCCGAAGTGGTGCTGGTGTAGCGGGCAGGTGATTTTGGCGTGTCCGGCAGGTGGTTCAGGCGAGTTGAGCAGGTGGTTGCGACGTGCTCGGCAGGTGCTTCCGGCGTCTCCGGCACGTGTTTCTGGCACATCTGACTGGTGGTTCCGGCATGCCCAAAAGTTGATTCCGGTCTGTCCGGTAGGTGGTTCCGGCGTGCACGGCACGTGGTTCTGGTACGTGTCAGAGGTGGTTGCGTATGCCCAACAGGTGATTCCGGACTGTCCGCCACGTGCTTCTGGCACGTCTGAGAGGTGGTTCCAACATGCCCGGCAGGTCATTTCGGAGAGTCGTCCAAGTGGTTCTGGCGTAGCCCGCAGGTGATTTTGGCGTGACCGGCAGGTGGTTCCGCCGTGCTCGGCAGGTGGTTCAGGCATGGCCGTCACGTGGTTCCAGTCTGTCCAGGACGTGTTTCCAGCTTCTCCGGCAGGTGGTTCTGGTACGTCTGAGAGGTGGTTCCACCATGGCTGGCAGGTGATCCCAGACCGTCCCCCAGGTGGTTCTGGCATAGCCAGCAGTTGATATGGGCCTGTCCGGCAGGTGGTTGCAGCGAGTCGAACAGGTGGCTCCGGCGTTCTTGGCAGGTGGTTCCGGTCTGTCCGGTAGGCGTTTCCGGCGTGTCTGGCACGTGCTTCCGGCACGTCTGAGAGGTGGTTCCGACATGCGCGGCAGGTGATTCCGTAGTGGCCGCCAGGTGGTTTTGGCATACCCGGCAGGTGATTTTGCCGTGTCCGGCAGGTGTTTCTGGCGAGTCGTCAGGTGGCTCCGGCGTGCTCGGCAGGTGGTTCCGGTCTGTCCGGTAGGTGATTCCGGCGTGTCCGGCACGTGCTTCCGGCACGTCTGAGAGGTGGTTCCGGCATGCGCGACAGGTGATTTCGGAGTGTCCGCCAGGTGGTTCTGGCGTACCCGGCAGGTGATTTTGGCGTGTCCGGCAGGTGTTTCTGGCGAGTCGAGCAGGTGGCTCCAGCATGCTCGGCAGGTGCTTCCGGCGTCTCCGGCACGTGGTTCTGGTGTGTCTGAGAGCTGGTTCCGGCATGTCCGGCAGATGATTCCGGAGTGTCCGCCAAGTGGTTCTGGCATACCCGGCTGGTGATTTGGGCATGTCAGGTAGGTGGCTCCGGCGTGCTCGGCAGGTTGTTCAGACGGGTCTGGCAGAAGTTTTCCGTCTGTTCGGGGTGTGGTTCCAGCATCTCATGCACATGGTTCTGGCACGTCTGAGATGTGGTTCCGGCCGGCCCGACAGGTGTTTCCACAGTGTCCGCCAAGTGGTACTGGCGTAGTTGGCAGGTGATTTTGGCATGACCGGCAGGTGGTTCCAGCAAGCCCGGCAGGTGATTCCGAAGTGTTCCCCAACTGGTTGTGGCGTAGCCGGCAGGTGATTTTTGCGTGTCCGGCAGGTGGTTCTGGCGAGTCGAGCAGGTGGTTCCGGCGTGCTCGGCAGGTGCTTCCGGGGTCATTGGCACGTGGTTCTGGCATATCTGAGAGGTGGTTCCGGCATGCCCGGCAGGTGATTCCGGAGTGTTCGCCAAGTGTTTCCGGCATAGCCGGCAGGTGATTTTGCATGTCCAGCGGTCGTTCAGGCGGGTCGAGCCGGTGGTTCCGGCGTGTCCCGCAGGTGGTTCCGGTCTGTCCGGCAGGTGGTTCTGTGGTGTCCGGCACGAGGTTCAGTCTAACAGGCTGTGCCGGCATGCCCCTCACGTGATTCCGGCTTGTCCCCGAAGTGGTGCTGGTGTAGCGGGCAGGTGATTTTGGCGTGTCCGGCAGGTGGTTCAGGCGAGTTGAGCAGGTGGTTGCGACGTGCTCGGCAGGTGCTTCCGGCGTCTCCGGCACGTGTTTCTGGCACATCTGACTGGTGGTTCCGGCATGCCCAAAAGTTGATTCCGGTCTGTCCGGTAGGTGGTTCCGGCGTGCACGGCACGTGGTTCTGGTATGTGTCAGAGGTGGTTGCGTATGCCCAACAGGTGATTCCGGACTGTCCGCCACGTGCTTCTGGCACGTCTGAGAGGTGGTTCCAACATGTCCGGCAGGTCATTTCGGAGAGTCGTCCAAGTGGTTCTGGCGTAGCCCGCAGGTGATTTTGGCGTGTCCGGCAGGTGGTTCCGCCGTGCTCGGCAGGTGGTTCAGGCATGGCCGTCACGTGGTTCCAGTCTGTCCAGGACGTGTTTCCAGCTTCTCCGGCAGGTGGTTCTGGTACGTCTGAGAGGTGGTTCCGCCATGGCTGGCAGGTGATCCCGGACCGTCCCCCAGGTGGTTCTGGCATAGCCAGCAGTTGATATTGGCCTGTCCGGCAGGTGGTTCCAGCGAGTCGAACAGGTGGCTCCGGCGTGCTCGGCAGGTGGTTCCGGTCTGTCCGGTAGGTGATTCCGGCGTGTCCGGCACGTGCTTCCGGCACGTCTGAGAGGTGGTTCCGGCATGCGAGACAGGTGATTTCGGAGTGTCCGCCAGGTGGTTCTGGCGTACCCGGCAGGTGATTTTGGCGTGTCCGGCAGTTGGTTCTGGCGAGTCGAGCAGGTGGCTCCGGCATGCTCGGCAAGTGCTTCTGGCGTCTCCGGCACGTGGTTCTGGTGTGTCTGATAGCTGGTTCCGGCATGTCCGGCAGATGATTCCGGAGTGTCCGCCAAGTGGTTCTGGCACAGCCAGCAGTTGATTTTGGCGTGTCAGGGAGGTGGTACCGGTGAGTCGAGCAGGTGGTTCCGGCGTGCTCAGCAGGTGGTTCAGGCGGTTCTGGCAGGTGGTATCCCTCTGTTCGGGGTGTGGTTCCAGCATCTCATGAACACGTTTCTGGCACGTCTGAGATGTGGTTCCAGCCGGCCCGACAGGTGTTTCCGCAGTGTCAGCCAAGCGGTTCTGGCGTAGGTTGCAGGTGATTTTGGCATGACCGGCAGGTGGTTCCAGCAAGCCTGGCAGGTGATTCCAAAGTGTTCACCAACTGGTTGTGGCGTAGCCGGCAGGTGATTTTTGCGTGATCGGCAGGTGGTTCTGGCGAGTCGAGCAGGTGGTTCGGCGTGCTCGGCTGGTGCTTCCGGGGTCATTGGCACGGGGTTCTGGCATGTCTGAGAGGTGGTTCCTGCATGCCCGGCAAGTGATTCCGGAGTGTTCGCCAAGTGGTTCTGGCATAGTCGGCAGGTGATTTTGGCATGTCCGGCAGGTGGTTCAGGCGAGTTGAGCAGGTGGTTCCAACGTGCTTGGCAGGTGCTTCCGGCGTCTCCGGCACGTGTTTCTGGCACATCTGACAGGTGGTTCCGGCATGCCCGAAAGGTGATTCCGGTCTGTCCGGTAGGTGGTTCCAGCCTGCACGGCATGTGGTTCTGGTACGTCTCAGAGGTGGTTGCGCATGCCCAACAGGTGATTCCGGACTGTCCGCCACATGGTTCTGGCACGTCTGAGAGGTGGTTCCGGCATGCCCGGCAGGTCATCCCAGAGAGTCCTCCAAGTGTTTCTGGCATAACACGCAGGTGATTTTGGCGTGTCTGGCAGGTTGTTCCGTTGTGCTTGGCAGGTGGTTCAGGCTTGGCCGGCAGGTGGTTCCAGACTGTCCAGGACGTGTTTCCAGCTTCTCCGGCAGGTGGTTCTGGTACGTCTGAGAGGTGGTTCCGCCATGGCTGGCAGGTGATCCCGGACCGTCCCCCAGGTGGTTCTGGCATAGCCAGCAGTTGATATTGGCCTGTCCGGCAGTTGGCTCCAGCGAGTCGAACAGGTGGCTCCGGCGTGCTCGGCAGGTGGTTCCGGTCTGTCCGGTAGGTGATTCCGGCGTGTCCGGCACGTGCTTCCGGCACGTCTGAGAGGTGGTTCCGGCATGCGCGACAGGTGATTTCGGAGTGTCCGCCAGGTGGTTCTGGCGTACCCGGCAGGTGATTTTGGCGTGTCCGGCAGGTGTTTCTGGCGAGTCGAGCAGGTGGCTCCGGCATGCTCGGCAGGTGCTTCCAGCGTCTCCGGCACGTGGTTCTGGTGTGTCTGAGAGCTGGTTCCGGCATGTCCGGCAGATGATTCCAGAGTGTCCGCCAAGTGGTTCCGGCGTAGCCGGCAGGTGATTTTGCATGTCCAGCGGTCGTTCCGGTGGGTCGAGCCGGTGGTTCCGGCGTGTCCGGCAGGTGGTTCCGGTCTGTCCGGCAGGTGGTTCTGTGGTGTCCGGCACGAGGTTCAGTCTGAGAGGCTGTGCCGGCATGCCCCTCACGTGATTCCGGCTTGTCCCCGAAGTGGTGCTGGTGTAGCGGTCAGGTGATTTTGGCGTGTCCAGCAGGTGGTTCAGGCGAGTTGAGCAGGTGGTTGCGACGTGCTCGGCAGGTGCTTCCGGGGTCATTTGCACGTGGTTCTGGCATATCTGAGAGGTGGTTCCGGCATGCGCGGCAGGTGATTCCGTAGTGTCCGCCAGGAGGTTCTGGCATACCCGGCAGGTGATTTTGGCGTGTCCGGCAGGTGTTTCTGGCGAGTCGAGCAGGTGGCTCCGGCATGCTCGGCAGGTGCTTCCGGCATCTCCGGCACTTGGTTCTGGTGTGTCTGAGAGCTGGTTCCGGCATGTCCGGCAGATGATTCCGGAGTGTCCGCCAAGTGGTTCTGGCATACCCAGCAGGTGATTTTGGCGTGTCAGGGAGGTGGTACCGGTGAGTCGAGCAGGTGGTTCCGGCGTGCTCAGCAGGTGGTTCAGGCGGTTCTGGCAGGTGGTATCCGTCTGTTCGGGGTGTGGTTCCAGCATCTCATGAACACGTTTCCGGCTCGTCTGAGATGTGGTTCCGGCCGGCCCGACAGGTGTTTCCGCAGTGTCCGCCAAGCGGTTCTGGCGTAGGTGGCAGGTGATTTTGTCATGACCGGCATGTGGTTCCAGCAAGCCTGGCAGGTGATTCCAAAGTGTTCACCAACTGGTTGTGGCGTAGCCGGCAGGTGATTTTTGCGTGATCGGCAGGTGGTTCTGGCGAGTCGAGCAGGTGGTTCCGGCGTGCTCGGCTGGTGCTTCCGGGGTCATTGGCACGGGGTTCTGGCATGTCTGAGAGGTGGTTCCTGCATGCCCGGCAAGTGATTCCGGAGTGTTCGCCAAGTGGTTCTGGCATAGCCGGCAGGTGATTTTGCATGTCCAGCCGTCGTTCCGGCGGGTCGAGCCGGTGGTTCCGGCGTGTCCGGCAGGTGGTTCCGGTCTGTCCGGCAGGTGGTTCTGTGGTGTCCGGCACGAGGTTCAGTCTGAGAGGCTGTGCCGGCATGCCCCTCACGTGATTCCGGCTTGTCCCCGAAGTGGTGCTGGTGTAGCGGGCAGGTGATTTTGGCGTGTCCGGCAGGTGGTTCAGGCGAGTTGAGCAGGTGGTTGCGACGTGCTCGGCAGGTGCTTCCGGCGTCTCCGGCACGTGTTTCTGGCACATCTGACTGGTGGTTCCGGCATGCCCAAAAGTTGATTCCGGTCTGTCCGGTAGGTGGTTCCGGCGTGCACGGCACGTGGTTCTGGTACGTGTCAGAGGTGGTTGCGTATGCCCAACAGGTGATTCCGGACTGTCCGCCACGTGCTTCTGGCACGTCTGAGAGGTGGTTCCAACATGCCCGGCAGGTCATTTCGGAGAGTCGTCCAAGTGGTTCTGGCGTAGCCCGCAGGTGATTTTGGCGTGACCGGCAGGTGGTTCCGCCGTGCTCGGCAGGTGGTTCAGGCATGGCCGTCACGTGGTTCCAGTCTGTCCAGGACGTGTTTCCAGCTTCTCCGGCAGGTGGTTCTGGTACGTCTGAGAGGTGGTTCCACCATGGCTGGCAGGTGATCCCAGACCGTCCCCCAGGTGGTTCTGGCATAGCCAGCAGTTGATATGGGCCTGTCCGGCAGGTGGTTGCAGCGAGTCGAACAGGTGGCTCCGGCGTTCTTGGCAGGTGGTTCCGGTCTGTCCGGTAGGCGTTTCCGGCGTGTCTGGCACGTGCTTCCGGCACGTCTGAGAGGTGGTTCCGACATGCGCGGCAGGTGATTCCGTAGTGGCCGCCAGGTGGTTTTGGCATACCCGGCAGGTGATTTTGCCGTGTCCGGCAGGTGTTTCTGGCGAGTCGTCAGGTGGCTCCGGCGTGCTCGGCAGGTGGTTCCGGTCTGTCCGGTAGGTGATTCCGGCGTGTCCGGCACGTGCTTCCGGCACGTCTGAGAGGTGGTTCCGGCATGCGCGACAGGTGATTTCGGAGTGTCCGCCAGGTGGTTCTGGCGTACCCGGCAGGTGATTTTGGCGTGTCCGGCAGGTGTTTCTGGCGAGTCGAGCAGGTGGCTCCAGCATGCTCGGCAGGTGCTTCCGGCGTCTCCGGCACGTGGTTCTGGTGTGTCTGAGAGCTGGTTCCGGCATGTCCGGCAGATGATTCCGGAGTGTCCGCCAAGTGGTTCTGGCATACCCGGCTGGTGATTTGGGCATGTCAGGTAGGTGGCTCCGGCGTGCTCGGCAGGTTGTTCAGACGGGTCTGGCAGAAGTTTTCCGTCTGTTCGGGGTGTGG
This sequence comes from Equus przewalskii, assembly GCF_037783145.1. Taxonomy (NCBI): domain Eukaryota; kingdom Metazoa; phylum Chordata; class Mammalia; order Perissodactyla; family Equidae; genus Equus; species Equus przewalskii. Next base: position 35,321 of record NW_027227997.1, read on the forward strand.
TTCCAGCATCTCATGCACATGGTTCTGGCACGTCTGAGATGTGGTTCCGGCCGGCCCGACAGGTGTTTCCACAGTGTCCGCCAAGTGGTACTGGCGTAGTTGGCAGGTGATTTTGGCATGACCGGCAGGTGGTTCCAGCAAGCCCGGCAGGTGATTCCGAAGTGTTCCCCAACTGGTTGTGGCGTAGCCGGCAGGTGATTTTTGCGTGTCCGGCAGGTGGTTCTGGCGAGTCGAGCAGGTGGTTCCGGCGTGCTCGGCAGGTGCTTCCGGGGTCATTGGCACGTGGTTCTGGCATATCTGAGAGGTGGTTCCGGCATGCCCGGCAGGTGATTCCGGAGTGTTCGCCAAGTGTTTCCGGCATAGCCGGCAGGTGATTTTGCATGTCCAGCGGTCGTTCAGGCGGGTCGAGCCGGTGGTTCCGGCGTGTCCCGCAGGTGGTTCCGGTCTGTCCGGCAGGTGGTTCTGTGGTGTCCGGCACGAGGTTCAGTCTAACAGGCTGTGCCGGCATGCCCCTCACGTGATTCCGGCTTGTCCCCGAAGTGGTGCTGGTGTAGCGGGCAGGTGATTTTGGCGTGTCCGGCAGGTGGTTCAGGCGAGTTGAGCAGGTGGTTGCGACGTGCTCGGCAGGTGCTTCCGGCGTCTCCGGCACGTGTTTCTGGCACATCTGACTGGTGGTTCCGGCATGCCCAAAAGTTGATTCCGGTCTGTCCGGTAGGTGGTTCCGGCGTGCACGGCACGTGGTTCTGGTACGTGTCAGAGGTGGTTGCGTATGCCCAACAGGTGATTCCGGACTGTCCGCCACGTGCTTCTGGCACGTCTGAGAGGTGGTTCCAACATGTCCGGCAGGTCATTTCGGAGAGTCGTCCAAGTGGTTCTGGCGTAGCCCGCAGGTGATTTTGGCGTGTCCGGCAGGTGGTTCCGCCGTGCTCGGCAGGTGGTTCAGGCATGGCCGTCACGTGGTTCCAGTCTGTCCAGGACGTGTTTCCAGCTTCTCCGGCAGGTGGTTCTGGTACGTCAGAGAGGTGGTTCCGCCATGGCTGGCAGGTGATCCCGGACCGTCCCCCAGGTGGTTCTGGCATAGCCAGCAGTTGATATTGGCCTGTCCGGCAGGTGGTTCCAGCGAGTCGAACAGGTGGCTCCGGCGTGCTCGGCAGGTGGTTCCGGTCTGTCCGGTAGGTGATTCCGGCGTGTCCGGCACGTGCTTCCGGCACGTCTGAGAGGTGGTTCCGGCATGCGAGACAGGTGATTTCGGAGTGTCCGCCAGGTGGTTCTGGCGTACCCGGCAGGTGATTTTGGCGTGTCCGGCAGTTGGTTCTGGCGAGTCGAGCAGGTGGCTCCGGCATGCTCGGCAGGTGCTTCTGGCGTCTCCGGCACGTGGTTCTGGTGTGTCTGATAGCTGGTTCCGGCATGTCCGGCAGATGATTCCGGAGTGTCCGCCAAGTGGTTCTGGCACAGCCAGCAGTTGATTTTGGCGTGTCAGGGAGGTGGTACCGGTGAGTCGAGCAGGTGGTTCCGGCGTGCTCAGCAGGTGGTTCAGGCGGTTCTGGCAGGTGGTATCCCTCTGTTCGGGGTGTGGTTCCAGCATCTCATGAACACGTTTCTGGCACGTCTGAGATGTGGTTCCAGCCGGCCCGACAGGTGTTTCCGCAGTGTCAGCCAAGCGGTTCTGGCGTAGGTTGCAGGTGATTTTGGCATGACCGGCAGGTGGTTCCAGCAAGCCTGGCAGGTGATTCCAAAGTGTTCACCAACTGGTTGTGGCGTAGCCGGCAGGTGATTTTTGCGTGATCGGCAGGTGGTTCTGGCGAGTCGAGCAGGTGGTTCGGCGTGCTCGGCTGGTGCTTCCGGGGTCATTGGCACGGGGTTCTGGCATGTCTGAGAGGTGGTTCCTGCATGCCCGGCAAGTGATTCCGGAGTGTTCGCCAAGTGGTTCTGGCATAGTCGGCAGGTGATTTTGGCATGTCCGGCAGGTGGTTCAGGCGAGTTGAGCAGGTGGTTCCAACGTGCTTGGCAGGTGCTTCCGGCGTCTCTGGCACGTGTTTCTGGCACATCTGACAGGTGGTTCCGGCATGCCCGAAAGGTGATTCCGGTCTGTCCGGTAGGTGGTTCCAGCCTGCACGGCATGTGGTTCTGGTACGTCTCAGAGGTGGTTGCGCATGCCCAACAGGTGATTCCGGACTGTCCGCCACATGGTTCTGGCACGTCTGAGAGGTGGTTCCGGCATGCCCGGCAGGTCATCCCAGAGAGTCCTCCAAGTGTTTCTGGCATAGCACGCAGGTGATTTTGGCGTGTCTGGCAGGTTGTTCCGTTGTGCTTGGCAGGTGGTTCAGGCTTGGCCGGCAGGTGGTTCCAGACTGTCCAGGACGTGTTTCCAGCTTCTCCGGCAGGTGGTTCTGGTACGTCTGAGAGGTGGTTCCGCCATGGCTGGCAGGTGATCCCGGACCGTCCCCCAGGTGGTTCTGGCATAGCCAGCAGTTGATATTGGCCTGTCCGGCAGTTGGCTCCAGCGAGTCGAACAGGTGGCTCCGGCGTGCTCGGCAGGTGGTTCCGGTCTGTCCGGTAGGTGATTCCGGCGTGTCCGGCACGTGCTTCCGGCACGTCTGAGAGGTGGTTCCGCCATGCGCGACAGGTGATTTCGGAGTGTCCGCCAGGTGGTTCTGGCGTACCCGGCAGGTGATTTTGGGGTGTCCGGCAGGTGTTTCTGGCGAGTCGAGCAGGTGGCTCCGGCATGCTCGGCAGGTGCTTCCGGCGTCTCCGGCACGTGGTTCTGGTGTGTCTGAGAGCTGGTTCCGGCATGTCCGGCAGATGATTCCAGTGTGTCCGCCAAGTGGTTCTGGCATACCCGGCTGGTGATTTGGGCATGTCAGTTAGGTGGTTCCAGCGAGTCGAGCAGGTGGCTCCGGCGTGTTCGGCAGGTTGTTCAGACGGGTCTGGCAGGTGTTTTCCGTTTGTTCGGGGTGTGGTTCCAGCATCTCGTGCACATGGTTCTGGCACGTCTGAGATGGGGTTCCGGCCGGCCCGACAGGTGTTTCCACAGTGTCCGCCAAGTGGTACTGGCGTAGTTGGCAGGTGATTTTGGCATGACCGGCAGGTGGTTCCAGCAAGCCGGGCAGGTGATTCCGAAGTGTTCCCCAACTGGTTGTGGCGTAGCCGGCAGGTGATTTGTGCGTGTCCGTCAGGTGGTTCTGGCGACTCGAGCATGTGGTTCCGGCGTGCTCGGCAGGTGCTTCCGGGGTCATTGGCACGTGGTTCTGTCATATCTGAGAGGTGGTTCCGGTATGCCCGGCAGGTGATTCCGGAGTGTTCGCCGAGTGTTTCCGGCATAGCTGGCAGGTGATTTTGCATGTCCAGCGGTCGTTCCGGTGGGTCGAGCCGGTGGTTCCGGCGTGTCCGGCAGGTGGTTCCGGTCTGTCCGGCAGGTGGTTCTGTGGTGTCCGGCACGACGTTCAGTCTGAGAGGCTGTGCCGGCATGCCCCTCACGTGATTCCGGCTTGTCCCCGAAGTGGTGCTGGTGTAGCGGGCAGGTGATTTTGGCGTGTCCGGCTGGTGGTTCAGGCGAGTTGAGCAGGTGGTTGCGACGTGCTCGGCAGGTGCTTCCGGCGTCTCCGGCACGTGTTTCTGGCACATCTGACTGGTGGTTCCGGCATGCCCAAAAGTTGATTCCGGTCTGTCCGGTAGGGGGTTCCGGCGTGCACGGCACGTGGTTCTGGTACGTGTCAGAGGTGGTTGCGTATGCCCAACAGGTGATTCCGGACTGTCCGCCACGTGCTTCTGGCACGTCTGAGAGGTGGTTCCAACATGCCCGGCAGGTCATTTCGGAGAGTCGTCCAAGTGGTTCTGGCGTAGCCCGCAGGTGATTTTGGCGTGTCCGGCAGGTGGTTCCGCCGTGCTCGGCAGGTGGTTCAGGCATGGCCGTCACGTGGTTCCAGTCTGTCCAGGACGTGTTTCCAGCTTCTCCGGCAGGTGGTTCTGGTACTTCTGAGAGGTGGTTCCGCCATGGCTGGCAGGTGATCCCGGACTGTCCCCCAGGTGGTTCTGGCATAGCCAGCAGTTGATATTGGCCTGTCCGGCAGGTGGTTCCAGCGAGTCGAACAGGTGGCTCCGGCGTTCTTGGCAGGTGGTTCCGGTCTGTCCGGTAGGTGTTTCCGGCGTGTCTGGCACGTGCTTCCGGCACGTCTGAGAGGTGGTTCCGGCATGCGCGGCAGGTGATTCCGTAGTGTCCGCCAGGTGGTTCTGGCATACCCGGCAGGCGATTTTGGCGTGTCCGGCAGGTGTTTCTGGCGAGTCGAGCAGGTGGCTCCGGCATGCTCGGCAGGTGCTTCCGGCGTCTCCGGCACTTGGTTCTGGTGTGTCTGAGAGCTGGTTCCGGCATGTCCGGCAGATGATTCCGGAGTGTCCGCCAAGTGGTTCTGGCATACCCAGCAGGTGATTTTGGCGTGTCAGGGAGGTGGTACCGGTGAGTCGAGCAGGTGGTTCCGGCGTGCTCAGCAGGTGGTTCAGGCGGTTCTGTCAGGTGGTATCCGTCTGTTCGGGGTGTGGTTCCAGCATCTCATGAACACGTTTCTGGCACGTCTGAGATGTGGTTCCAGCCGGCCCGACAGGTGTTTCCGCAGTGTCCGCCAAGCGGTTCTGGCGTAGTTGGCAGGTGATTTTGGCATGACCGGCAGGTGGTTCCAGCAAGCCCGGCAGGTGATTCCGAAGTGTTCCCCAACTGGTTGTGGCGTAGCCGGCAGGTGATTTTTGCGTGTCCGGCAGGTGGTTCTGGCGAGTCGAGCATGTGGTTCCGGCGTGCTCGGCTGGTGCTTCCGGGGTCATTTGCACGGGGTTCTGGCATGTCTGAGAGGTGGTTCCTGCATGCCCGGCAAGTGATTCCGGAGTGTTCGCCAAGTGGTTCTGGCATAGTCGGCAGGTGATTTTGGCATGTCCGGCAGGTGGTTCAGGCGAGTTGAGCAGGTGGTTCCAACGTGCTTGGCAGGTGCTTCCGGCGTCTCCGGCACGTGTTTCTGGCACATAT
>NW_027227998.1:0-58845 GCF_037783145.1 Equus przewalskii
CCACATCTCACGCTTGCCAGAACCATGTGCATGAGATGCTGGAACCACACCCCGAACAGACGGAAAACACCTGCCAGACCCGTCTGAACAACCTGCCGAGCACGCCGGAGCCACCTGCTCGACTCGCCGGAACCACCTACCTGACATGCCCAAATCACCAGCCGGGTATGCCAGAACCACTTGGCGGACACTCCGGAATCATCTGCCAGCCATGGCGGAACCACCTCTCACACGTACCAGAACCACCTGCCGGAGAAGCTGGAAACACGTCCTGGACAGTCTGGAACCACCTGCCGGCCAAGCCTGAACCACCTGCCAAGCACAACGGAACAACCTGCCAGACACGCCAAAATCACCTGCGTGTTATGCCAGAACCACTTGGAGGACTCTCTGGGATGACCTGCCGGGCATGCCGGAACCACCTCTCAGACGTGCCAGAACCATGTGGCGGACAGTCCGGAATCACCTGTTGGGCATGTGCAACCACCTTTGAGACGTACCAGAACCACATGCCGTGCAGGCCGGAACCACCTACCGGACAGACCGGAATCACCTTCGGGCATGCCGGAACCACCTGTCAGATGTGCCAGAAACACGTGCCGGAGACGCCGGAAGCACCTGCCAAGCACGTTGGAACCACCTGCTCAACTCGCCTGAACCACCTGCCGGACATGCCAAAATCACCTGCCGACTATGCCAGAACCACTTGGCGAACACTCCGGAATCACTTGCCGGGCATGCAGGAACCACCTCTCAGACATGCCAGAACCCCGTGCCAATGACCCCGGAAGCACCAGCTGAGCACGCCGGAACCACCTACTCGACTCGCCAGAACCACCTGCCGATCACACAAAAATCATCTGCCGGCTACGCCACAACCAGTTGGTGAACACTTTGGAATCACCTGCCAGGCTTGCTGGAACCACCTGCCAGTCATGCCAAAATCACCTGCCAACTACGCCAGAACCGCTTGGCGGACACTGCGGAAACACCTGTCGGGCCGGCTGGAACCACATCTCAGACGTGCCAGAAACGTGTTCATGAGATGCTGGAACCACACCCCGAACAGACGGATACCACCTGCCAGAACCGCCTGAACCACCTGCTGAGCACGCCGGAACCACCTGCTCGACTCACCGGTACCACCTCCCTGACACGCCAAAATCACCCGCTGGGTATGCCAGAACCACTTGGCGGAAACTCCGGAATCATCTGCCGGACATGCTGGAACCAGCTCTCAGACACACCAGAACCAAGTGCCGGAGACGCCGGAGGCACCTGCCGAGCATGCCGGAGCCACCTGCTCGACTCGCCAGAAACACCTGCCGGACACGCCAAAATCACCTGCCGGGTATGCCAGAACCACCTGGCGGACACTACGGAATCACCTGCCGCGCATGCCGGAACCACCTCTCAGACGTGCCGGAAGCACGTGCCAGACACGCCGGAAACACCTACCGGACAGACCGGAACCACCTGCCAAGAACGCCGGAGCCACCTGTTCGACTCGCTGGAACCAACTGCCGGACAGGCCAATATCAACTGCTGGCTATGCCAGAACCACCTGGGGGACAGTCCGGGATCACCTGCCAGCCATGGCGGAACCACCTCTCAGACGTTCCAGAACCACCTGCCGGAGAAGCTTGAAACACGTCCTGGACAGACTGGAACCACGTGACGGCCATGCCTGAACCACCTGCCGAGCACGGCGGAACCACCTGCCGGACACGCCAAAATCACCTGCGGGCTACGCCAGAACCACTTGGACGACTCTCCGAAATGACCTGCCGGGCATGATGGAACCACCTCTCAGACGTGCCAGAAGCACGTGGCGGACAGTCCGGAATCACCTGTTGGGCATACGCAACCACCTCTGAGACGTACCAGAACCACGTGCCGTGCACGCCGAACCACCTACCGGACAGACCGGAATCCACTTTTGGGCATGCCGGAACCACCAGTCAGATGTGCCAGAAACACGTGCCGGAGACGCCGGAAGCACCTGCCGAGCACGTCGCAACCACCTGCTCAACTCGCCTGAACCACCTGCCGGACACGCCAAAATCACCTGCCCGCTACACCAGCACCACTTCGGGGACAAGCCGGAATCACGTGAGGGGCATGCCGGCACAGCCTCTCAGACTGAACCTCGTGCCGGACACCACAGAACCACCTGCGGACAGACCGGAAACACCTGCCGGACACGCCGGTACCACCGACTCGACCTGCCGGAACGACCGCTGGACATGCAAAATCACCTCCGGCTACGCCGGAAACACTTGGCGAACACTCCGGAATCACCTACAGGGCATGCCGGAACCACCTCTCAGATATGCCAGAACCACCTGCCGGAGAAGCTGGAAACACGTCCTGGACAGTCTGGAACCACCTGCCGGCCAAGCCTGAACCACCTGCCAAGCACAACGGAACAACCTGCCAGACACGCCAAAATCACCTGCGTGTTATGCCAGAACCACTTGGAGGACTCTCTGGGCTGACCTGCCGGGCATGCCGGAACCACCTCTCAGACGTGCCAGAACCATGTGGCGGACAGTCTGGAATCACCTGTTGGGCATGCGCAACCACCTCTGAGACGTACCAGAACCACATGCCGTGCAGGCTGGAACCACCTACCGGACAGACCGGAATCACCTTTCGGGCATGCCGGAACCACCTGTCAGATGTGCCAGAAACACGTGCCGGAGACGCCGGAAGCACCTGCCAAGCACGTTGGAACCACCTGCTCAACTCGCCTGAACCACCTGCCGGACATGCCAAAATCACCTGCCGACTATGCCAGAACCACTTGGCGAACACTCCGGAATCACTTGCCGGGCATGCAGGAACCACCTCTCAGACATGCCAGAACCCCGTGCCAATGACCCCGGAAGCACCAGCCGAGCACGCCGGAACCACATGCTCGACTCGCCAGAACCACCTGCCGATCACGCAAAAATCACCTGCCGGCTACGCCACAACCAGTTGGTGAACACTTTGGAATCACCTGCCAGGCTTGCTGGAACCACCTGCCAGTCATGCCAAAATCACCTGCCAACTACGCCAGAACCGCTTGGCGGACACTGCGGAAACACCTGTCGGGCCGGCTGGAACCACATCTCAGACGTGCCAGAAACGTGTTCATGAGATGCTGGAACCACACCCCGAACAGACGGATACCACCTGCCAGAACCGCCTGAACCACCTGCTGAGCACGCCGGAACCACCTGCTCGACTCACCGGTACCACCTCCCTGACACGCCAAAATCACCTGCTGGGTATGCCAGAACCACTTGGCGGACACTCCGGAATCACCTGCCGGACATGCCGGAACCAGCTCTCAGACACACCAGAACCAAGTGCCGGAGACGCCGGAAGCACCTGCCGAGCATGCCGGAGCCACCTGCTCTACTCGCTGGAAACACCTGCCGGACACGCCAGAACCACCTGGCGGACACTACGGAATCACCTGCCGCGCATGCCGGAACCACCTCTCAGACGTGCCGGAAGCACGTGCCAGACACGCCGGAAACACCTACCGGACAGACCGGAACCACCTGCCAAGAACGCCGGAGCCACCTGTTCGACTCGCTGGAACCACCTGCCGGACAGGCCAATATCAACTGCTGGCTATGCCAGAACCACCTGGGGGACAGTCCGGGATCACCTGCCAGCCATGGCGGAACCACCTCTCAGACGTTCCAGAACCACCTGCCGGAGAAGCTTGAAACACGTCCTGGACAGACTGGAACCACGTGACGGCCATGCCTGAACCACCTGCCGAGCACGGCGGAACCACCTGCCGGACACGCAAAAATCACCTGCCGGCTACGCCACAACCAGTTGGGGAACACTTCGGAATCACCTGCCGGGCTTGCTGGAACCACCTGCCGCTCATGCCAAAATCACCTGCCAACTACGCCAGTACCACTTGGCGGACACTGTGGAAACACCTGTCGGGCCGGCCGGAACCACATCTCAGACGTGCCAGAACCATGTGCATGAGATGCTGGAACCACACCCCGAAAAGACGGAAAACACCTGCCAGACACGTCTGAACAACCTGCCGAGCTCGCTGGAGCCACGTGCTCGACTCGCCGGAACCAACTACCTGACATGCCCAAATCACCAGCCGGGTATGCCAGAACCACTTGGCGGACACTCCGGAATCATCTGCCGGACATGCCGGAACCAGCTCTCAGACACACCAGAACCACGTGCCGGAGACGCCAGAAGCACCTGCCGAGCATGCTGGAGACACCTGCTCGACTCGCCAGAAACACCTGCCGGACACGCCAAAATCACCTGCCGGGTACGCCAGAACCACCTGGCGGACACTCCGAAATCACCTGTCGCGCATGCCGGAACCACCTCTCAGACGTGCCGGAAGCACGTGCCGGACACGCCGGAATCACCTACCGGACAGACCGGAACCACCTGCCGAGCACGCCGGAGCCACCTGTTCGACTCGCTGGAACCACCTGCCGGACAGGCCAATATCAACTGCTGGCTATGCCAGAACCACCTGGGGGACGGTCCGGAAGCACCTGCCAGCCATGGCGCAACCACCTCTCAGACGTAACAGAACCAGCTGCCGGAGAAGCTGGAAACACGTCGTGGACAGTTTGGAACCACCTACCGGCCAAGCCTGAACCACCTGCCAAGCACAACGGAACAACCTGCCAGACACGCCAAAATCACCTGCCGGGTACGCCAGAACCACCTGGCGGACACTCCGAAATCACCTGTCGCGCATGCCGGAACCAACTCTCAGACGTGCCGGAAGCACGTGCCGGACACGCCGGAATCACCTAGCGGACAGACCGGATCCACCTGCCGAGCACGTCGCAGCCACCTGTTCGACTGGCTGGAACCACCTGCCGGACAGGCCAATATTAACTGCTGGCTATGCCAGAACCACCTGGGGGACAGTCCGGGATCACCTGCCAGCCATGGCGGAACCACCTCTCACACGTACCAGAACCACCTGCCGGAGAAGCTGGAAACACGTCCTGGACAGTCTGGAACCACCTGCCGGCCAAGCCTGAACCACCTGCCAAGCACAACGGAACAACCTGCCAGAAACGCCAAAATCACCTGCGTGTTATGCCAGAACCACTTGCAGGACTCTCTGGGATGACCTGCCGGGCATGCCGGAACCACCTCTCAGACGTGCCAGAACCATGTGGCGGACAGTCCGGAATCACCTGTTGGGCATGCGCAACCACCTCTGAGACGTACCAGAACCCCATGCCGTGCAGGCTGGAACCACCTACCGGACAGACCGGAATCACCTTTCGGGCATGCCGGAACCACCTGTCAGATGTGCCAGAAACACTTGCCGGAGACGCCGGAAGCACCTGCCAAGCACGTTGGAACCACCTGCTCAACTCGCCTGAACCACCTGCCGGACATGCCAAAATCACCTGCCGACTATGCCAGAACCACTTGGCGAACACTCCGGAATCACTTGCCGGGCATGCAGGAACCACCTCTCAGACATGCCAGAACCCCGTGCCAATGACCCCGGAAGCACCAGCCGAGCACGCCGGAACCACCTGCTCAACTCTCCTGAACCACCTGCCGGACACGCCAAAATCACCTGCCCGCTACACCAGCACCACTTCGGGGACAAGCCGGAATCAAGTGAGGGTTATGCCGGCACAGCCTCTCAGACTGAACCTCGTGCCGGACACCACAGAACAACATTCCGGACAGACCGGAACCACCTGCCGGACACTCCGGAACCACCGGCTCGACCCGCCGGAACGACCGCTGGACATGCAAAATCACCTGCCGGCTACGCCGGAAACACTTGGCGAACACTCCGGAATCACCTGCCGGGCATGCCGGAACCACCTCTCAGATATGCCAGAACCACGTGCCAATGACCACGGAAGCACCTGCCGAGCACGCCGGAACCACCTGCTCGACTCGCCAGAACCACCTGCCGGACAAGCAAAAATCACCTGCCGGCTACGCCACAACCAGTTAAGGAACACTTTGGAATCACGTGCCAGGCTTGCTGGAACCACCTGCCGGTCATGCCAAAATCACCTGCCAACTACGCCAGTACCACTTGGCGGACACTGTGGAAACACCTGTCGGGCCGGCCGGAACCACATCTCAGACGTGCCAGAACCATGTGCATTAGATGCTGGAACCACACCCCGAACAGACTGAAAACACCTGCCAGACCCGTCTGAACAACCTGCCAAGCACGCCGGAGCCACCTGCTCGACTCGCCGGAACCACCTACCTGACATGCCAAAATCACCAGCCGGGTATGCCAGAACCACTTGGCGGACACTCCGGAATCATCTGCTGGACATGCCGGAACCAGCTCTCAGACACACCAGAACCACGTGCCGGAGACGCCGGAAGCACCTGCCGAGCATGCCGGAGCCACCTGCTCGACTCGCCAGAAACACCTGCCGGACACGCCAAAATCACCTGCTGGGTACGTCAGAACCAACTGGTGGACACTCCGAAATCACCTGTCGCGCATGCCGGAACCACCTCTCAGACGTGCCGGAAGCACGTGCCGGACACGCCGGAATCACCTACCGGACAGTCCGGAACCACCTGCCGAGCACGCCGGAGCCACCTGTTCGACTCGCTGGAACCACCTTCCGGACAGGCCAATATCAACTGCTGGCTATGCCAGAACCACCTGGGGGACAGTCCGGGATCACCTGCCAGCCATGGCGGAACCACCTCTCAGACGTACCAGAACCACCTGCCGGAGAAGCTGGAAACACGTCCTGGACAGACTGGAACCACGTGACGGCCATGCCTGAACCACCTGCCGAGCACGGCGGAACCACCTGCCGGACACGCCAAAATCACCTGCGGGCTACGCCAGAACCACTTGGACGACTCTCCGAAATGACCTGCCAGGCATGTTGGAACCACCTCTCAGACGTGCCAGAAGCACGTGGCGGACAGTCCGGAATCACCTGTTGGGCATACGCAACCACCTCTGAGACGTACCAGAACCACGTGCCGTGCACGCCGGAACCACCTGCTCGACTCGCCAGAACCACCTGCCGGACAAGCAAAAATCACCTGCCGGCTACGCCACAACCAGTTGGGGAACACTTTGGAATCACCTGCCGGGCTTGCTGGAACCACCTGCCGGTCATGCCAAAATCACCTGCCAACTATGCCAGTACCACATGGCGGACACTGTGGAAACACCAGTCGGGCCGGCCGGAACCACATCTCAGACGTGCCAGAACCATGTGCATGAGATGCTGGAACCACACCCCGAACAGACGGAAAACACCTGCCAGACCCGTCTGAACAACCTGCCGAGCACGCCGGAGCCACCTGCTCGACTCGCCGGAACCACCTACCTGACATGCCAAAATCACCAGCCGGGTATGCCAGAACCACTTGGCGGACACTCCGGAATCATCTGCCAGCCATGGCGGAACCACCTCTCACACGTACCAGAACCACCTGCCGGAGAAGCTGGAAACACGTCCTGGACAGTCTGGAACCACCTGCCGGCCAAGCCTGAACCACCTGACAAGCACAACGGAACAACCTGCCAGACACGCCAAAATCACCTGCGTGTTATGCCAGAACCACTTGGAGGACTCTCTGGGATGACCTGCCGGGCATGCCGGAACCACCTCTCAGACGTGCCAGAACCATGTGGCGGACAGTCCGGAATCACCTGTTGGGCATGTGCAACCACCTTTGAGACGTACCAGAACCACATGCCGTGCAGGCTGGAACCACCTACCGGACAGACCGGAATCACCTTTCGGGCATGCCGGAACCACCTGTCAGATGTGCCAGAAACACGTGCCGGAGACGCCGGAAGCACCTGCCAAGCACGTTGGAACCACCTGCTCAACTCGCCTGAACCACCTGCCGGACATGCCAAAATCACCTGCCGACTATGCCAGAACCACTTGGCGAACACTCCGGAATCACTTGCCGGGCATGCAGGAACCACCTCTCAGACATGCCAGAACCCCGTGCCAATGACCCCGGAAGCACCAGCTGAGCACGCCGGAACCACCTACTCGACTCGCCAGAACCACCTGCCGATCACACAAAAATCGTCTGCCGGCTACGCCACAACCAGTTGTTGAACACTTTGGAATCACCTGCCAGGCTTGCTGGAACCACCTGCCAGTCATGCCAAAATCACCTGCCAACTACGCCAGAACCGCTTGGCGGACACTGCGGAAACACCTGTCGGGCCGGCTGGAACCACATCTCAGACGTGCCAGAAACGTGTTCATGAGATGCTGGAACCACACCCCGAACAGACGGATACCACCTGCCAGAACCGCCTGAACCACCTGCTGAGCACGCCGGAACCACCTGCTCGACTCACCGGTACCACCTCCCTGACACGCCAAAATCACCCGCTGGGTATGCCAGAACCACTTGGCGGAAACTCCGGAATCATCTGCCGGACATGCCGGAACCAGCTCTCAGACACACCAGAACCAAGTGCCGGAGACGCCGGAAGCACCTGCCGAGCATGCCGGAGCCACCTGCTCGACTCGCCAGAAACACCTGCCGGACACGCCAAAATCACCTGCCGGGTATGCCAGAACCACCTGGCGGACACTACGGAATCACCTGCCGCGCATGCCGGAACCACCTCTCAGACGTGCCGGAAGCACGTGCCAGACACGCCGGAAACACCTACCGGACAGACCGGAACCACCTGCCAAGAACGCCGGAGCCACCTGTTCGACTCGCTGGAACCAACTGCCGGACAGGCCAATATCAACTGCTGGCTATGCCAGAACCACCTGGGGGACAGTCCGGGATCACCTGCCAGCCATGGCGGAACCACCTCTCAGACGTTCCAGAACCACCTGCCGGAGAAGCTTGAAACACGTCCTGGACAGACTGGAACCACGTGACGGCCATGCCTGAACCACCTGCCGAGCACGGCGGAACCACCTGCCGGACACGCCAAAATCACCTGCGGGCTACGCCAGAACCACTTGGACGACTCTCCGAAATGACCTGCCGGGCATGTTGGAACCACCTCTCAGACGTGCCAGAAGCACGTGGCGGACAGTCCGGAATCACCTGTTGGGCATACGCAACCACCTCTGAGACGTACCAGAACCACGTGCCGTGCACGCCGAACCACCTACCGGACGGACCGGAATCCACTTTTGGGCATGCCGGAACCACCAGTCAGATGTGCCAGAAACACGTGCCGGAGACGCCGGAAGCACCTGCCGAGCACGTCGCAACCACCTGCTCAACTCGCCTGAACCACCTGCCGGACACGCCAAAATCACCTGCCCGCTACACCAGCACCACTTCGGGGACAAGCCGGAATCACGTGAGGGGCATGCCGGCACAGCCTCTCAGACTGAACCTCGTGCCGGACACCACAGAACCACCTGCGGACAGACCGGAAACACCTGCCGGACACGCCGGTACCACCGACTCGACCTGCCGGAACGACCGCTGGACATGCAAAATCACCTGCCGGCTACGCCGGAAACACTTGGCGAACACTCCGGAATCACCTACAGGGCATGCCGGAACCACCTCTCAGACATGCCAGAAGCCCGTGCCAATGACCCCGGAAGCACCAGCCGAACACGCCGGAACCACCTGCTCGACTCGCCAGAACCACCTGCCGATCACGCAAAAATCACCTGCCGGCTACGCCACAACCAGTTGGTGAACACTTTGGAATCACCTGCCAGGCTTGCTGGAACCACCTGCCAGTCATGCCAAAATCACCTGCCAACTACGGCAGAACCGCTTGGCGGACACTGCGGAAAGACCTGTCGGGCCGGCTGGAACCACATCTCAGACGTGCCAGAAACGTGTTCATGAGATGCTGGAACCACACCCCGAACAGACGGAAAACAGCTGCCAGACCCGTCTGAACCACCTGCTGAGCACGCCGGAACCACCTGCTCGACTCACCGGTACCACCTGCCTGACACGCCAAAATCACCTGCCTTGTATGCCAGAACCACTTGGCGGAAACTCCGGAATCATCTGCCGGATATGCCGGAACCAGCTCTCAGACACACCAGAACCAAGTGCCGGACACGCCGGAAGCACCTGCCGAGCATGCCGGACCCACCTGCTCGACTCGCCAGAAACACCTGCCGGACACGCCAAAATCACCTGCCGGGTATGCCAGAACCACCTGGCGGACACCACGGAATCACCTGCCGCGCATGCCGGAACCACCTCTGAGACGTGCCGGAAGCACGTGCCAGACACGCCGGAAACACCTACCGGACAGACCGGAACCACCTGCCAAGAACGCCGGAGCCACCTGTTCGACTCGCTGGAACCACCTGCCGGACAGGCCAGTATCAACTGCTGACTATGCCAGAACCACCTGGGGTACAGTCCGGGATCACCTGCCAGCCATGGCGGAACCACCTCTCAGACGTACCAGAACCACCTGCCGGAGAAGCTGGAAACACGTCCTGGACAGACTGGAACCACGTGACGGCCATGCCTGAACCACCTGCCGAGCACGGCGGTACCACCTGCCGGACACGCCAAAATCACCTGCGGGCTACGCCAGAACCACTTGGACGACTCTCCGAAATGACCTGCCGGGCATGTTGGAACCACCTCTCAGACGTGCCAGAAGCACGTGGCGGACTGTCCGGAATCACCTGTTGGGCATACGCAACCACCTCTGAGACGTACCAGAACCACATGCCGTGCACGCCGGAACCACCTACCGGACAGACCCTAATCAACTTTTGGGCATGCCGGAACCACCAGTCAGGTGTGCCAGAAACACGTGCCGGAGACGCCGGAAGCACCTGCCGAGCATGTCGCAACCACCTGCTCAACTCGCCTGAACCACCTGCCGGACACGCCAAAATCACCTGCCCGCTACACCAGCACCACTTCGGGGACAAGCCGGAATCACGTGAGGGGAATGCTGGCACAGCCTGTCAGACTGAACCTCGTGCTGGACACCACAGAACCACCTGCCGGACAGACCGGAACCACCTGCCGGACACGCCGGAACCACCGGCTCGACCCGCCGGAACGACCGCTGGACATGCAAAATCATCTGCCGGCTACGCCGGAAACACTTGGCGAACACTCCGGAATCCTCTGCCGGGCATGTCGGAACCACCTCTCAGATATGCCAGAACCACGTGCCAATGACCCCGGAAGCACCTGCCGAGCACGCCGGAACCACCTGCTCGACTCGCCAGAACCACCTGCCGGACACGCAAAAATCACCTGCCGGCTACGCCACAACCAGTTGGGGAACACTTCGGAATCACCTGCCGGGCTTGCTGGAACCACCTGCCGGTCATGCCAAAATCACCTGCCAACTACGCCAGTACCACTTGGCGGATACTGTGGAAACACCTGTCGGGCCGGCCGGAACCACATCTCAGATGTGCCAGAAACGTGTTCATGAGATGCTGGAACCACACCCCGAACAGACGGATACCACCTGCCAGAACCGCCTGAACCACCTGCTCGACTCACCGGTACCACCTCCCTGACACGCCAAAATCACCTGCTGGGTATGCCAGAACCACTTGGCGGACACTCCGGAATCATCTGCCGGACATGCCGGAACCAGCTCTCAGACACACCAGAACCACGTGCCGGAGACGCCGGAAGCACCTGCCGAGCATGCCGGAGCCACCTGCTCGACTCGCCAGAACCAACTGCCGGACACGCCAAAATCACCTGCCGGGTACGCCAGAACCACCTGGCGGACACTCCGAAATCACCTGTCTCGCATGCCGGAACCACCTCTCAGACGTGCCGGAAGCACGTGCCGGACACGCCGGAATCACCTACCGGACAGACCGGAACCACCTGCCGAGCACGCCGGAGCCACCTGTTCGACTCGCTGGAACCACCTGCCGGACAGGCCAATATCAACTGCTGGCTATGCCAGAACCACCTGGGGGACGGTCCGGAATCTCCTGCCAGCCATGGCGGAACCACCTCTCAGACGTACCAGAACCACCTGCCGGAGAAGCTGGAAACACGTCCTGGACAGTCTGGAACCACCTGCCGGCCAAGCCTGAACCACCTGCCAAGCACAACGGAACAACCTGCCAGACACGCCAAAATCACCTGCGTGTTATGCCAGAACCACTTGGAGGACTCTCTGGGATGACCTGCCGGGCATGTTGGAACCACCTCTCAGACGTGCCAGAAGCACGTGGCGGACAGTCCGGAATCACCTGTTGGGCATACGCAACCACCTCTGAGACGTACCAGAACCACGTGCCGTGCACGCTGGAACCACCTACCGGACAGACCGGAATCCACTTTTGGGCATGCCGGAACCACCAGTCAGATGTGCCAGAAACACGTGCCGGAGACGCCGGAAGCACCTGCCAAGCACGTTGGAACCACCTGCTCAACTCGCCTGAACCACCTGCCGGACATGCCAAAATCACCTGCCGACTATGCCAGAACCACTTGGCGAACACTCCGGAATCACTTGCCGGGCATGCAGGAACCACCTCTCAGACATGCCAGAACCCCGTGCCAATGACCCCGGAAGCACCAGCCGAGCACGCCGGAACCACCTGCTCGACTCGCCAGAACCACCTGCCGATCACGCAAAAATCACCTGCCGGCTACGCCACAACCAGTTGGTGAACACTTTGGAATCACCTGCCAGGCTTGCTGGAACCACCTGCCGGTCATGCCAAAATCACCTGCCAACTACGCCAGAACCGCTTGGCGGACACTGCGGAAACACCTGTCGGGCCGGCTGGAACCACATCTCAGACGTGCCAGAAACGTGTTCATGAGATGCTGGAACCACACCCCGAACAGACGGATACCACCTGCCAGAACCGCCTGAAGCACCTGCTGAGCACGCCGGAACCACCTGCTCGACTCACCGGTACCACCTCCCTGACACGCCAAAATCACCTGCTGGGTATGCCAGAACCACTTGGCGGACACTCCGGAATCATCAGCCGGACATGCCGGAACCAGCTCTCAGACACACCAGAACCAAGTGCCGGAGATGCCGGAAGCACCTGCCGAGCATGCGGGAGCCACCTGCTCTACTCGCCAGAAACACCTGCCGGACACGCCAAAATCACCTGCCGGGTATGCCAAAACCACCTGTCGGCCACTACGGAATCACCTGCCGCGCATGTCGGAACCACCTCTCAGACGTGCCGGAAGCGCGTGCCAGACACGCCGGAAACGCCTACCGGACAGACCGGAACCACCTGGCAAGGACGCCGGAGCCACCTGTTTGACTCGCTGGAACCACCTGCCGGACAGGCCCATATCAACTGCTGGCTATGCCAGAACCACCTGGGGGACGGTCCGGGATCACCTGCCAGCCATGGCGGAACCACCTCTCAGGCGTACCAGAACCACCTGCCGGAGAAGCTGGAAACACGTCCTGGACAGACTGGAACCACGTGACGGCCATGCCTGAACCACCTGCCGAGCACGGCGGAACCACCTGCCGGACACGCCAAAATCACATGCGGGCTACGCCAGAACCACTTGGACGACTCTCCGAAATGACCTGCCGGACATGTTGGAACCACCTCTCAGACGTGCCAGAAGCACGTGGCGGACAGTCCGGAATCACCTGTTGGGCATACGCAACCACCTCTGACACGTACCAGAACCACGTGCCATGCACGCCGGAACCACCTACCGGACGGACCGGAATCAACTTTTGGGCATGCCGGAACCACCAGTCAGATGTGCCAGAAACACGTGCCGGAGACGCCGGAAGCACCTGCCGAGCACGTCGCAATCACCTGCTCAACTCGCCTGAACCACCTGCCGGACACGCCAAAATCACCTGCCCGCTACACCAGCACCACTTCGGGGACAAGCCGGAATCACGTGAGGGGCATGCCGGCACAGCCTCTCAGACTGAACCTCGTGCCGGACACCACAGAACCACCTGCCGGACAGACCGGAACCACCTGCTCGACTCGCCAGAACCACCTGCCGATCACGCAAACATCACCTGCCGGCTACGCCACAACCAGTTGGTGAACACTTTGGAATCACCTGCCAGGCTTGCTGGAACCACCTGCCGGTCATGCCAAAATCACCTGCCAACTACGCCAGAACCGCTTGGCGGACACTGCGGAAACACCTGTCGGGCCGGCTGGAACCACATCTCAGACGTGCCAGAAACGTATTCATGAGATGCTGGAACCACACCCCGAACAGACGGATACCACCTGCCAGACCCGCCTGAACCACCTGCTGAGCACGCCGGAACCACCTGCTCGACTCACCGGTACCACCTCCCTGACACGCCAAAATCACCTGCTGGGTATGCCAGAACCACTTGGCGGACACTCCGGAATCATCTGCCGGACATGCCAGAACCAGCTCTCAGACACACCAGAACCAAGTGCCGGAGACGCCGGAAGCACCTGCCGAGCATGCCGGAGCCACCTGCTCGACTCGCCAGAAACACCTGCCGGACACGCCAAAATCACCTGCCGGGTATGCCAGAACCACGTGGCGGACACTACGGAATCACGTGCCGCGCATGTCGGAACCACCTCTCGGACGTGCCGGAAGCACGTGCCAGACACGCCGGAAACACCTACCGGACAGTCCGGAACCACCTGCCGAGCACGCCGGAGCCACCTGTTCGACTCGCTGGAACCACCTGCCGGACAGGCCAATATCAACTGCTGGCTATGCCAGAACCACCTGGGGAACAGTCCGGGATCACCTGCCAGCCATGGCGGAACCACCTCTCAGACGTACCAGAACCACCTGCCGGAGAAGCTGGAAACACGTCCTGGACAGACTGGAACCACGTGACGGCCATGCCTGAAACACCTGCCGAGCACGGCGGAACCACCTGCCGGACACGCCAAAATCACCTGCGGGCTACGCCAGAACCACTTGGACGACTCTCCGAAATGACCTGCCGGGCATGTTGGAACCACCTCTCAGACGTGCCAGAAGCACGTGGTGGACAGTCCGGAATCACCTGTTGGGCATACGCAACCACCTCTGACATGTACCAGAACCACGTGCCGTGCACGCCGGAACCACCTACCGGACAGACCGGAATCAACTTTTGGGCATGCCGGAACCACCAGTCAGATGTGCCAGAAACACGTGCCGGAGCCGCCGGAAGCACCTGCCGAGCACGTCGCAACCACCTGCTCAACTCGCCTGAACCACCTGCCGGACACGCCAAAATCACCTGCCTGCTACACCAGCACCACTTCGGGGACAAGCCGGAATCACGTGAGGGGCATGCCGGCACAGCCTCTCAGACTGAACCTCGTGCCGGACACCACAGAACCACCTGCCGGACAGACCGGAACCACCTGCCGGACACGCCGGAACCACCGGCTCGACCCGCCGGAACGACCGCTGGACATGCAAAATCACCTGCCGGCTATGCCGGAAACACTTGGCGAACACTCCGGAATCACCTGCCGGGCATGCCGGAACCACCTCTCAGATATGCCAGAACCACGTGCCAATGACCCCGGAATCACCTGCCGAGCACGCCGGAACCACCTGCTCGACTCGCCAGAACCACCTGACGGACACACAAAAATCACCTGCCGGCTACGCCACAACCAGTTGGGGAACACTTTGGAATCACCTGCCGGGCTTGCTGGAACCACCTGCCGGTCATGCCAAAATCACCTGCCAACTACGCCAGTACCACTTGGCGGACACTGTGGAAACACCTGTCGGGCCGGCCGGAACCACATCTCAGACGTGCCAGAACCATGTGCATGAGATGCTGGAACCACACCCCGAACAGACGGAAAACACCTGCCAGACCCGTCTGAACAACCTGCCGAGCACGCCGGAGCCACCTGCTCGACTCGCCGGAACCACCTACCTGACATGCCCAAATGACCAGCCGGGTATGCCAGAACCACTTGGCGGACACTCCGGAATCATCTGCCGGACATGCCGGAACCAGCTCTCAGACACACCAGAACCACGTGCCGGAGACGCCGGAAGCACCTGCTGAGCATGCCGGAGCCACCTGCTCGACTCGCCAGAAACACCTGCCGGACACGCCAAAATCACCTGCCGGGTACGCCAGAACCACCTGGCGGACACTCCGAAATCACCTGTTGCGCATGCCGGAACCACCTCTCAGACGTGCCGGAAGCACGTGCCGGACACGCCGGAATCACCTACCGGACAGACCGGAACCACCTGCCGAGCACGCCGGAGCCACCTGTTCGACTCGCTCGAACCACCTGCCGGACAGGCCAATATCAACTGCTGGCTATGCCAGAACCACCTGGGGGACGGTCCGGAATCACCTGCCAGCCATATCGGAACCACCTCTCAGATGTACCAGAACCACCTGCCGGAGAAGCTGGAAACACGTCCTGGACAGTCTGGAACCACCTGCCGGCCAAGCCTGAACCACCTGCCAAGCACAACGGAACAACCTGCCAGACACGCCAAAATCACCTGCGTGTTATGCCAGAACCACTTGGAGGACTCTCTGGGATGACCTGCCGGGCATGCCGGAACCACCTCTCAGACGTGCCAGAACCATGTGGCGGACAGTCCGGAATCACCTGTTGGGCATGCGCAACCACCTCTGAGACGTACCAGAACCACATGCCGTGCAGGCTGGAACCACCTACCGGACAGACCGGAATCACCTTTCGGGCATGCCGGAACCACCTGTCAGATGTGCCAGAAACACGTGCCGGAGACGCCGGAAGCACCTGCCAAGCACGTTGGAACCACCTGCTCAACTCGCCTGAACCACCTGCCGGACATGCCAAAATCACCTGCCGACTATGCCAGAACCACTTGGCGAACACTCCGGAATCACTTGCCGGGCATGCAGGAACCACCTCTCAGACATGCCAGAACCCCGTGCCAATGACCCCGGAAGCACCAGCTGAGCACGCCGGAACCACCTGCTCGACTCGCCAGAACCACCTGCCGATCACGCAAAAATCACCTGCCGGCTACGCCACAACCAGTTGGTGAACACTTTGGAATCACCTGCCAGCCTGGCTGGAACAACCTGCCGGTCATGCCAAAATCACCTGCCAACTACGCCAGAACCGCTTGGCGGACACTGCGGAAAGACCTGTCGGGCCGGCTGGAACCACATCTCAGACGTGCCAGAAACGTGTTCATGAGATGCTGGAACCACACCCCGAACAGACGGATACCACCTGCCAGAACCGCCTGAAGCACCTGCTGAGCACGCCGGAACCACCTGCTCGACTCACCGGTACCACCTCCCTGACACGCCAAAATCACCTGCTGGGTATGCCAGAACCACTTGGCGGACACTCCGGAATCATCTGCCGGACATGCCGGAACCAGCTCTCAGACACACCAGAACCACGTGCCGGAGACGCCGGAAGCACCTGCCGAGCATGCCGGAGCCACCTGCTCGACTCGCCAGAACCAACTGCCGGACACGCCAAAATCACCTGCCGGGTACGCCAGAACCACCTGGCGGACACTCCGAAATCACCTGTCTCGCATGCCGGAACCACCTCTCAGACGTGCCGGAAGCACGTGCCGGACACGCCGGAATCACCTACCGGACAGACCGGAACCACCTGCCAAGAACGCCGGAGCCACCTGTTCGACTCGCTGGAACCACCTGCCGGACAGGCCAATATCAACTGCTGGCTATGCCAGAACCACCTGGGGGACAGTCCGGGATCACCTGCCAGCCATGGCGGAACCACCTCTCAGACGTACCAGAACCACCTGCCGGAGAAGCTGGAAACACGTCCTGGACAGACTGGAACCACGTGACGGCCATGCCTGAACCACCTGCCGAGCACGGCGGAACCACCTGCCGGACACGCCAAAATCACCTGCGGGCTACGCCAGAACCACTTGGACGACTCTCCGAAATGACCTGCCGGGCATGTTGGAACCACCTCTCAGACGTGCCAGAAGCACGTGGTGGACAGTCCGGAATCACCTGTTGGGCATACGCAACCACCTCTGACACGTACCAGAACCACGTGCCGTGCACGCCGGGACCACCTACCGGACAGACCGGAATCAACTTTTGGGCATGCCGGAACCACCAGTCAGATGTGCCAGAAACACGTTCCGGATCCGCCGGAAGCACCTGCCGAGCACGTCGCAACCACCTGCTCAACTCGCCTGAACCACCTGCCGGACACGCCAAAATCACCTGCCCGCTACACCAGCACCACTTCGGGGACAAGCCGGAATCACGGGAGGGGCATGCCGGCACAGCCTCTCAGACTGAACCTCGTGCCGGACACCACAGAACCACCTGCCGGACAGACCGGAACCACCTGCCGGACACGCCGGAACCACCGGCTCGACCCGCCGGAACGACCGCTGGACATGCAAAATCACCTGCCGGCTATGCCGGAAACACTTGGCGAACACTCCGGAATCACCTGCCGGGCATGCCGGAACCACCTCTCAGATATGCCAGAACCACGTGCCAATGACCCCGGAAGCACCTGCCGAGCACGCCGGAACCACCTGCTCGACTCGCCAGAACCACCTGACGGACACGCAAAAATCACCTGCCGGCTACGCCACAACCAGTTGGGGAACACTTCGGAATCACCTGCCGGGCTTGCTGGAACCACCTGCCGGTCATGCCAAAATCACCTGCCAACTACGCCAGTACCACTTGGCGGGCACTGTGGAAACACCTGTCGGGCCGGCCGGAACCACATCTCAGACGTGCCAGAACCATGTGCATGAGATGCTGGAACCACACCCCGAACAGACGGAAAACACCTGCCAGACCCGTCTGAACAACCTGCCGAGCACGCCGGAGCCACCTGCTCGACTCGCCGGAACCACCTACCTGACATGCCCAAATGACCAGCCGGGTATGCCAGAACCACTTGGCGGACACTCCGGAATCATCTGCGGGACATGCCGGAACCAGCTCTCAGACACACCAGAACCACGTGCCGGAGACGCCGGAAGCACCTGCTGAGCATGCCGGAGCCACCTGCTCGACTCGCCAGAAACACCTGCCGGACACGCCAAAATCACCTGCCGGGTACGCCAGAACCACCTGGCGGACACTCCGAAATCACCTGTCGCGCATGCCGGAACCACCTCTCAGACGTGCCGGAAGCACGTGCCGGACACGCCGGAATCACCTACCGGACAGACCGGAACCACCTGCCGAGCACGCCGGAGCCACCTGTTCGACTCGCTGGAACCACCTGCCGGACAGGCCAATATCAACTGCTGGCTATGCCAGAACCACCTGGGGGACGGTCCGGAATCACCTGCCAGCCATGGCGGAACCACCTCTCAGATGTACCAGAACCACCTGCCGGAGAAGCTGGAAACACGTCCTGGACAGTCTGGAACCACCTGCCGGCCAAGCCTGAACCACCTGCCAAGCACAACGGAACAACCTGCCAGACACGCCAAAATCACCTGCGTGTTATGCCAGAACCACTTGGAGGACTCTCTGGGATGACCTGCCGGGCATGCCGGAACCACCTCTCAGACGTGCCAGAACCATGTGGCGGACAGTCCGGAATCACCTGTTGGGCATGCGCAACCACCTCTGAGACGTACCAGAACCACATGCCGTGCAGGCTGGAACCACCTACCGGACAGACCGGAATCACCTTTCGGGCATGCCGGAACCACCTGTCAGATGTGCCAGAAACACGTGCCGGAGACGCCGGAAGCACCTGCCAAGCACGTTGGAACCACCTGCTCAACTCGCCTGAACCACCTGCCGGACATGCCAAAATCACCTGCCGACTATGCCAGAACCACTTGGCGAACACTCCGGAATCACTTGCCGGGCATGCAGGAACCACCTCTCAGACATGCCAGAACCCCGTGCCAATGACCCCGGAAGCACCAGCTGAGCACGCCGGAACCACCTGCTCGACTCGCCAGAACCACCTGCCGATCACGCAAAAATCACCTGCCGGCTACGCCACAACCAGTTGGTGAACACTTTGGAATCACCTGCCAGCCTGGCTGGAACAACCTGCCGGTCATGCCAAAATCACCTGCCAACTACGCCAGAACCGCTTGGCGGACACTGCGGAAAGACCTGTCGGGCCGGCTGGAACCACATCTCAGACGTGCCAGAAACGTGTTCATGAGATGCTGGAACCACACCCCGAACAGACGGATACCACCTGCCAGAACCGCCTGAAGCACATGCTGAGCACGCCGGAACCACCTGCTCGACTCACCGGTACCACCTCCCTGACACGCCAAAATCACCTGCTGGGTATGCCAGAACCACTTGGCGGACACTCCGGAATCATCTGCCGGACATGCCGGAACCAGCTCTCAGACACACCAGAACCACGTGCCGGAGACGCCGGAAGCACCTGCCGAGCATGCCGGAGCCACCTGCTCGACTCGCCAGAACCAACTGCCGGACACGCCAAAATCACCTGCCGGGTACGCCAGAACCACCTGGCGGACACTCCGAAATCACCTGTCTCGCATGCCGGAACCACCTCTCAGACGTGCCGGAAGCACGTGCCGGACACGCCGGAATCACCTACCGGACAGTCCGGAACCACCTGCCAAGAACGCCGGAGCCACCTGTTCGACTCGCTGGAACCACCTGCCGGACAGGCCAATATCAACTGCTGGCTATGCCAGAACCACCTGGGGGACAGTCCGGGATCACCTGCCAGCCATGGCGGAACCACCTCTCAGACGTACCAGAACCACCTGCCGGAGAAGCTGGAAACACGTCCTGGACAGACTGGAACCACGTGACGGCCATGCCTGAACCACCTGCCGAGCACGGCGGAACCACCTGCCGGACACGCCAAAATCACCTGCGGGCTACGCCAGAACCACTTGGACGACTCTCCGAAATGACCTGCCGGGCATGTTGGAACCACCTCTCAGACGTGCCAGAAGCACGTGGTGGACAGTCCGGAATCACCTGTTGGGCATACGCAACCACCTCTGACACGTACCAGAACCACGTTACGTGCACGCCGGGACCACCTACCGGACAGACCGGAATCAACTTTTGGGCATGCCGGAACCACCAGTCAGATGTGCCAGAAACACGTGCCGGAGCCGCCGGAAGCACCTGCCGAGCACGTCGCAACCACCTGCTCAACTCGCCTGAAACACCTGCCGGACACGCCAAAATCACCTGCCCACTACACCAGCACCACTTCGGGGACAAGCCGGAATCACGGGAGGGGCATGCCGGCACAGCCTCTCAGACTGAACCTCGTGCCGGACACCACAGAACCACCTGCCGGACAGACCGGAACCACCTGCCGGACACGCCGGAACCACCGGCTCGACCCGCCGGAACGACCGCTGGACATGCAAAATCACCTGCCGGCTATGCCGGAAACACTTGGCGAACACTCCGGAATCACCTGCCGGGCATGCCGGAACCACCTCTCAGATATGCCAGAACCACGTGCCAATGACCCCGGAAGCACCTGCCGAGCACGCCGGAACCACCTGCTCGACTCGCCAGAACCACCTGACGGACACGCAAAAATCACCTGCCGGCTACGCCACAACCAGTTGGGGAACACTTCGGAATCACCTGCCGGGCTTGCTGGAACCACCTGCCGGTCATGCCAAAATCACCTGCCAACTACGCCAGTACCACTTGGCGGGCACTGTGGAAACACCTGTCGGGCCGGCCGGAACCACATCTCAGACGTGCCAGAACCATGTGCATGAGATGCTGGAACCACACCCCGAACAGACGGAAAACACCTGCCAGACCCGTCTGAACAACCTGCCGAGCACGCCGGAGCCACCTGCTCGACTCGCCGGAACCACCTACCTGACATGCCCAAATCACCAGCCGGGTATGCCAGAACCACTTGGCGGACACTCCGGAATCATCTGCCGGACATGCCGGAACCAGCTCTCAGACACACCAGAACCAAGTGCCGGAGACGCCGGAAGCACCTGCCGAGCATGCCGGAGCCACCTGCTCGACTCGCCAGAAACACCTGCCGGACACGCCAAAATCACCTGCCGGGTATGCCAGAACCACCTGGCGGACACTCCGGAATCACGTGCCACGCATGTCGGAACCACCTCTCAGACGTGCCGGAAGCACGTCCCAGACACGCCGGAAACACCTACCGGACAGACCGGAACCACCTGCCGAGCACGCCGGAGCCACCTGTTCGACTCGCTGGAACCACCTGCCGGACAGGCCAATATCAACTGCTGGCTATGCCAGAACCACCTGGGGGACAGTCCGGGATCACCTGCCAGCCATGGCGGAACCACCTCTCAGACGTACCAGAACCACCTGCCGGAGAAGCTGGAAACACGTCCTGGACAGACTGGAACCACGTGACGGCCATGCCTGAACCACCTGCAGAGCACGGCGGAACCACCTGCCGGACACGCCAAAATCACCTGCGGGCTACGCCAGAACCACTTGGACGACTCTCCGAAATGACCTGCCGGGCATGTTGGAACCACCTCTCAGACGTGCCAGAAGCACGTGGCGGACAGTCCGGAATCACCTGTTGGGCATACGCAACGACCTCTGACACGTACCAGAACCACGTGCCGTGCACGCCGGAACCACCTACCGGACAGACCGAAATCAACTTTTGGGCATGCCGGAACCACCAGACAGATGTGCCAGAAACACATGCCGGAGACGCCGGAAGCACCTGCCGAGCACGTCGCAACCACCTGCTCAACTCGCCTGAACCACCTGCCGGACACGCCAAAATCACCTGCCCGCTACACCAGCACCACTTCGGGGACAAGCCAGAATCACGTGAGGGGCATGCCGGCACAGCCTGTCAGACTGAACCTCGTGCCGGACACCACAGAACCACCTGCCGGACAGACCGGAACCACCTGCCGGACACGCCGGAACCACCGGCTCGACCCGCCGGAACGACCGCTGGACATGCAAAATCACCTGCCGGCTACGCCGGAAACACTTGGCAAACACTCCGGAATCACCTTCCGGGCATGCCGGAACCACCTCTCAGATATGCCAGAACCACGTGCCAATGACCCCGGAAGCACCTGCCGAGCACGCCGGAACCACCTGCTCGACTCGCCAGAACCACCTGCCGGACACGCAAAAATCACCTGCCGGCTACGCCACAACCAGTTGGGGAACACTTCGGAATCACCTGCCGGGCTTGCTGGAACCACCTGCCGGTCATGCCAAAATCACCTGCCAACTACGCCAGTACCACTTGGCGGACACTGTGGAAACACCTGTCGGGCCGGCCGGAACCCCATCTCAGACGTGCCAGAACCATTTGCACGAGATGCTGGAACCACACCCCGAACAAACGGAAAACACCTACCACACCCGTCTGAACAACCTGCCGAGCACGCCGGAGCCACCTGCTCGACTCGCTGGAACCACCTACCTGACATGCCCAAATCACCAGCCGGGTATGCCAGAACCACTTGGCGGACACTCCGGAATCATCTGCCGGACATGCCGGAACCAGCTCTCAGACACACCAGAACCACGTGCCGGAGACGCCGGAAGCACCTGCCGAGCATGCCGGAGCCACCTGCTCGACTCGCCAGAAACAGCTGCCGGACACGCCAAAATCACCTGCCGGGTACGCCAGAACCACCTGGCGGACATTCCGAAATCACCTGTCGCGCATGCCGGAAGCAACTCTCAGACGTGCCGGAAGCACGTGCCGGACACGCCGGAATCACCTACCGGACAGACCGGAACCACCTGCCGAGCACGCCGGAGCCAACTGTTCGACTCGCTGGAACCACCTGCCGGACAGGCCAATATCAACTGCTGGCTATGCCAGAACCACCTGGGGGACGGTCCGGAATCACCTGCCAGCCATGGCGGAACGACCTCTCAGACGTACCAGAACCACCTGCCGGAGAAGCTGGAAACACGTCCTGGACAGTCTGGAACCACCTACCGGCCAAGCCTGAACCACCTGCCAAGCACAACGGAACAACCTGCCAGACACGCCAAAATCACCTGCGTGTTATGCCAGAACCACTTGGAGGACTCTCTGGGATGACCTGCCGGGCATGCCGGAACCACCTCTCAGACGTGCCAGAACCATGTTGCGGACAGTCCGGAATCACCTGTTGGGCATGCGCAACCACCTCTGAGACGTACCAGAACCACATGCCGTGCAGGCTGGAACCACCTACCGGACAGACCGGAATCACCTTTCGGGCATGCCGGAACCACCTGTCAGATGTGCCAGAAACACGTGCCGGAGACGCCGGAAGCACCTGCCAAGCACGTTGGAACCACCTGCTCAACTCGCCTGAACCACCTGCCGGACATGCCAAAATCACCTGCCGACTATGCCAGAACCACTTGGCGAACACTCCGGAATCACTTGCCGGGCATGCAGGAACCACCTCTCAGACATGCCAGAACCCCGTGCCAATGACCCCGGAAGCACCAGCCGAGCACGCCGGAACCACCTGCTCGACTCGCCAGAACCACCTGCCGATCACGCAAAAATCACCTGCCGGCTACGCCACAACCAGTTGGTGAACACTTTGGAATCACCTGCCAGCCTGGCTGGAACCACCTGCCGGTCATGCCAAAATCACCTGCCAACTACGCCAGAACCGCTTGGCGGACACTGCGGAAACACCTGTCGGGCCGGCTGGAACCACATCTCAGACGTGCCAGAAACGTGTTCATGAGATGCTGGAACCACACCCCGAACAGACGGATACCACCTGCCAGAACCGCCTGAACCACCTGCTGAGCACGCCGGAACCACCTGCTCGACTCACCGGTACCACCTCCCTGACACGCCAAAATCACCTGCTGGGTATGCCAGAACCACTTGGCGGACACTCCGGAATCATCTGCCGGACATGCCAGAACCAGCTCTCAGACACACCAGAACCAAGTGCCGGAGACGCCGGAAGCACCTGCCGAGCACGCCGGAGCCACCTGCTCGACTCGCCGGAACCACCTACCTGACATGCCAAAATCACCAGCCGGGTATGCCAGAACCACTTGGCGGACACTTCGGAATCATCTGCCGGACATGCCGGAACCAGCTCTCAGACACACCAGAACCACGTGCCGGAGACGCCGGAAGAACATGCTGAGCATGCCGGAGCCACCTGCTCGACTCGCCAGAAACACCTGCGGACACGCCAAAATCACCTGCCGGGTATGCCAGAACCACCTGGCGGACACTACGGAATCACCTGCCAGCCATGGCGGAACCACCTCTCAGACGTACCAGAACCACCTGCCGGAGAAGCTGGAAACACGTCCTGGACAGTCTGGAACCACCTGCCGGCCAAGCCTGAACCACCTGCCAAGCACAACGGAACATCCTGCCAGACACGCCAAAATCACCTGCGTGTTATGCCAGAACCACTTGGAGGACTCTCTGGGATGACCTGCCGGGCATGCCGGAACCACCTCTCAGACGTGCCAGAACCATGTGGCGGACAGTCCCGAATCACCTGTTGGGCATGCGCAACCACCTCTGAGAAGTACCAGAACCACATGCCGTGCAGGCTGGAACCACCTACCGGACAGACCGGAATCACCTTTCGGGCATGCCGGAACCACCTGTCAGATGTGCCAGAAACACGTGCCGGAGACGCCGGACGCACCTGCCAAGCACGTTGGAACCACCTGCTCAACTCGCCTGAACCACCTGCCGGACATGCCAAAATCACCTGCCGACTATGCCAGAACCACTTGGCGAACACTCCGGAATCACTTGCCGGGCATGCAGGAACCACCTCTCAGACATGCCAGAACCCCGTGCCAATGACCCCGGAAGCACCAGCCGAGCACGCCGGAACCACCTGCTCGACTCGCCAGAACCACCTGCCGATCACGCAAAAATCGCCTGCCGGCTACGCCACAACCAGTTGGTGAACACTTTGGAATCACCTGCCAGGCTTGCTGGAACCACCTGCCAGTCATGCCAAAATCACCTGCCAACTACGCCAGAACCGCTTGGCGGACACTGCGGAAACACCTGTCGGGCCGGCTGGAACCACATCTCAGACGTGCCAGAAACGTGTTCATGAGATGCTGGAACCACACCCCGAACAGACGGATACCACCTGCCAGAACCGCCTGAACCACCTGCTGAGCACGCCGGAACCACCTGCTCGACTCACCGGTACCACCTCCCTGACACACCAAAATCACCTGCTGGGTATGCCAGAACCACTTGGCGGACACTCCGGAATCATCTGCCGGACATGCCGGAACCAGCTCTCAGACACACCAGAACCAAGTGCCGGAGACGACGCAAGCACCTGCCGAGCATGCCGGAGCCACCTGCTCTACTCGCCAGAAACACCTGCCGGACACGCCAAAATCACCTGCCGGGTATGCCAGAACCACCTGGCGGACACTACGGAATCACGTGCCGCGCATGTCGGAACCACCTCTCAGACGTGCCGGAAGCACGTGCCAGACACGCTGGAAAAACCTACCGGAGAGACCGGAACCACCTGCCAAGAACGCCGGAGCCACCTGTTCGACTCGCTGGAACCACCTGCCGGACAGGCCAATATCAACTGCTGGCTATGCCAGAACCACCTGGGGGACGGTCCGGGATCACCTGCCAGCCATGGCGGAACCACCTCTCAGACGTACCAGAACCACCTGCCGGAGAAGCTGGAAACACGTCCTGGACAGACTGGAACCACGTGACGGCCATGCCTGAACCACATGCCGAGCACGGCGGAACCACCTGCCGGACACGCCAAAATCACCTGCGGGCTGCGCCAGAACCACTTGGACGACTCTCCGAAATGACCTGCCGGGCATGTTGGAACCACCTCTCAGACGTGCCAGAACCATGTGGCGGACAGTCCGGAATCACCTGTTGGGCATGCGCAACCACCTCTTAGAAGTACCAGAACCACATGCCGTGCAGGCTGGAACCACCTACCGGACAGACCGGAATCACCTTTCGGGCATGCCGGAACCACCTGTCAGATGTGCCAGAAACATGTGCCGGAGACGCCGGAAGCACCTGCCAAGCACGTTGGAACCACCTGCTCAACTCGCCTGAACCACCTGCCGGACATGCCAAAATCACCTGCCGACTATGCCAGAACCACTTGGCGAACACTCCGGAATCACTTGCCGGGCATGCAGGAACCACCTCTCAGACATGCCAGAACCCCGTGCCAATGACCCCGGAAGCACCAGCCGAGCACGCCGGAACCACCTGCTCGACTCGCCAGAACCACCTCCCGATCACGCAAAAATCGCCTGCCGGCTACGCCACAACCAGTTGGTGAACACTTTGGAATCACCTGCCAGGCTTGCTGGAACCACCTGCCAGTCATGCCAAAATCACCTGCCAACTACGCCAGAACCGCTTGGCGGACACTGCGGAAAGACCTGTCGGGCCGGCTGGAACCACATCTCAGACGTGCCAGAAACGTGTTCATGAGATGCTGGAACCACACCCTGAACAGACGGATACCACCTGCCAGAACCGCCTGAACCACCTGCTGAGCACGCCGGAACCACCTGCTCGACTCACCGGTACCACCTCCCTGACACGCCAAAATCACCCGCTGGGTATGTCAGAACCACTTGGCGGAAACTCCGGAATCATCTGCCGGACATGCCGGAACCAGCTCTCAGACACACCAGAACCAAGTGCCGGAGACGCCGGAAGCACCTGCCGAGCATGCCGGAGCCACCTGCTCGACTCGCCAGAAACACCTGCCAGACACACCAAAATCACCTGCCGGGTATGCCAGAACCACCTGGCGGACACTATGGAATCACATGCCGCGCATTCCGGAACCACCTCTCAGACGTGCCGGAAGCACGTGCCAGACACGCCGGAAACACCTACCGGACAGACCGGAACCACCTGCCAAGAACGCCGGAGCCACCTGTTCGACTCACTGGAACCACCTGCCGGACAGGCCAATATCAACTGCTGGCTATGCCAGAACCACCTGGGGGACAGTCCGGGATCACCTGCCAGCCATGGCGGAACCACATCTCAGACGTTCCAGAACCACCTGCCGGAGAAGCTTGAAACACGTCCTGGACAGACTGCAACCACGTGACGGCCATGCCTGAACCACCGGCCGAGCACGGCGGAACAACTTGCCGGACACGCCAAAATCACCTGCGGGCTACGCCAGAACCACTTGGACGACTCTCCAAAATGACCTGCCGGGCATGTTGGAACCACCTCTCAGACGTGCCAGAAGCACGTGGTGGACAGTCCGGAATCACCTGTTGGGCAAACGCAACCACCTCTGACACGTACCAGAACCACGTGCCGTGCACGCCGAACCTCCTACCGGACAGACCGGAATCCACATTTGGGCATGCCGGAACCACCAGTCAGATGTGCCAGAAACACGTGCCGGAGACGCCGGAAGCACCTGCCGAGCACGTCGCAACCACCTGCTCAACTCGCCTGAACCACCTGCCGGACACGCCAAAATCACCTGCCCGCTACACCAGCACCACTTCGGGGACAAGCCGGAATCACGTGAGGGGCATGCCGGCACAGCCTGTCAGACTGACCCTCGTGCCGGACACCACAGAACCACCTGCCGGACAGACCGGAACCACCTGCTGGACACGCCGGAACCACCGGCTCGACCCGCCGGAACGACCGCTGGACATGCAAAATCACCTGCCGGCTACGCCGGAAACACTTGGCAAACACTCCGGAATCACCTTCCGGGCATGCCGGAACCACCTCTCAGATATGCCAGAACCACGTGCCAATGACCCCGGAAGCACCTGCCGAGCACGCCGGAACCACCTGCTCGACTCGCCAGAACCACCTGCCGGACACGCAAAAATCACCTGCCGGCTACGCCACAACCAGTTGGGGAACACTTCGGAATCACCTGCCGGGCTTGCTGGAACCACCTGCCGGTCATGCCAAAATCACCTGCCAACTACGCCAGAACCGCTTGGCGGACACTGCGGAAAGACCTGTCGGGCCGGCTGGAACCACATCTCAGACGTGCCAGAAACGTGTTCATGAGATGCTGGAACCACACCCCGAACAGACGGATACCACCTGCCAGAACCGCCTGAACCACCTGCTGAGCACGCCGGAACCACCTGCTCGACTCACCGGTACCACCTCCCTGACACGCCAAAATCACCTGCTGGGTATGCCAGAACCACTTGGCGGACACTCCGGAATCATCAGCCGGACATGCCGGAACCAGCTCTCAGACACACCAGAACCAAGTGCCGGAGATGCCGGAAGCACCTGCCGAGCATGCCGGAGCCACCTGCTCGACTCGCCAGAAACACCTGCCGGACACGGCAAAATCACCTGCCGGGTATGCCAAAACCACCTGTCGGCCACTACGGAATCACCTGCCGCGCATGTCGGAACCACCTCTCAGACGTGCCGGAAGCACGTGCCAGACACGCCGGAAACGCCTACCGGACAGACCGGAACCACCTGCCAAGAACGCCGGAGCCACCTGTTCGACTCGCTGGAACCACCTGCCGGACAGGCCCATATCAACTGCTGGCTATGCCAGAACCACCTGGGGGACGGTCCGGGATCACCTGCCAGCCATGGCGGAACCACCTCTCAGACGTACCAGAACCACCTGCCGGAGAAGCTGGAAACACGTCCTGGACAGACTGGAACCACGTGACGGCCATGCCTGAACCACCTGCCGAGCACGGCGGAACCACCTGCCGGACACGCCAAAATCACCTGCTGGCTACGCCAGAACCACTTGGACGACTCTCCGAAATGACCTGCCGGACATGTTGGAACCACCTCTCCGACGTGCCAGAAGCACGTGGCGGACAGTCTGGAATCACCTGTTGGGCATACGCAACCACCTCTGACACGTACCAGAACCACGTGCAGTGCACGCCGGAACCACCTACCGGACGGACCGGAATCAACTTTTGGGCATGCCGGAACCACCAGTCAGATGTGCCAGAAACACGTGCCGGAGACGCCGGAAGCACCTGCCGGACACGTCGCAACCACCTGCTCAACTCGCCTGAACCACCTGCCGGACACGCCAAAATCACCTGCCCGCTACACCAGCACCACTTCGGGGACAAGCCGGAATCACGTGAGGGGCATGCCGGCACAGCCTCTCAGACTGAACCTCGTGCCGGACACCACAGAACCACCTGCCGGACAGA
Organism: Equus przewalskii; assembly: GCF_037783145.1. NCBI lineage: Eukaryota > Metazoa > Chordata > Mammalia > Perissodactyla > Equidae > Equus > Equus przewalskii. The sequence continues at coordinate 30,077 of NW_027227998.1, forward strand.
CCGGAACCACCTGCCGGACACGCCGGAACCACCGGCTCGACCCGCCGGAACGACCGCTGGACATGCAAAATCACCTGCCGGCTATGCCGGAAACACTTGGCGAACACTCCGGAATCACCTGCCGGGCATGCCGGAACCACCTCTCAGATATGCCAGAACCACGTGCCAATGACCCCGGAAGCACCTGTCGAGCACGCCGGAACCACCTGCTCGACTCGCCAGAACCACCTGCCGGACACGCAAAAATCACCTGCCGGCTACGCCACAACCAGTTGGGGAACACTTCGGAATCACCTGCCGGGCTTGCTGGAACCACCTGCCGGTCATGCCAAAATCACCTGCCAACTACGCCAGTACCACTTGGCGGACACTGTGGAAACACCTGTCGGGCTGGCCGGAACCACATCTCAGACGTGCCAGAACCATGTGCATGAGATGCTGGAACCACACCCCGAACAGACGGAAAACTCCTGCCAGACCCGTCTGAACAACCTGCCGAGCACGCCGGAGCCACCTACCTGACATGCCCAAATCACCAGCCGGGTATGCCAGAACCACTTGGCGGACACTCCGGAATCATCTGCCGGACATGCCGGAACCAGCTCTCAGACACACCAGAACCACGTGCCGGAGACGCCGGAAGCACCTGCCGAGCATGCTGGAGCCACCTGCTCGACTCGCCAGAAACACCTGCCGGACACGCCAAAATCACCTGCCGGGTACGCCAGAACCACCTGGCGGACACTCCGAAATCACCTGTTGCGCATGCCGGAACCACCTCTCAGACGTGCCGGAAGCACGTGCCGGACACGCCGGAATCACCTACCGGACAGACCCGAACCACCTGCCGAGCACGCCGGAGCCACCTGACGACTCGCCAGAAACACCTGCCGGACACGCCAAAATCACCTGCCGGGTATGCCAAAACCACCTGGCGGCCACTACGGAATCACCTGCCGCGCATGTCGGAACCACCTCTCAGACGTGCCGGAAGCACGTGCCAGACACGCCGGAAACGCCTACCGGACAGACCGGAACCACCTGCCAAGAACGCCGGAGCCACCTGTTCGACTCGCTGGAACCACCTGCCAGACAGGCCCATATCAACAGCTGGCTATGCCAGAACCACCTGGGGGACGGTCCGGGATCACCTGCCAGCCATGGTGGAACCACCTCTCAGACGTACCAGAACCACCTGCCGGAGAAGCTGGAAACACGTCCTGGACAGACTGGAACCACGTGACGGCCATGCCTGAACCACCTGCCGAACACGGCGGAACCACCTGCCGGACACGCCAAAATCACCTGCGGGCTACGCCAGAACCACTTGGACGACTCTCCGAAATGACCTGCCGGGCATGTTGGAACCACCTCTCAGACGTGCCAGAAGCACGTGGCGGACAGTCCGGAATCACCTGTTGGGCATACGCAACCACCTCTGACACGTACCAGAACCACGTGCCGTGCACGCCGGAACCACCTACCGGACAGACCCTAATCAACTTTTGGGCATGCCGGAACCACCAGTCAGATGTGCCAGAAACACGTGCCGGAGACGCCGGAAGCACCTGCTGAGCATGTCGCAACCACCTGCTCAGCTCGCCTGAACCACCTGCCGGACACGCCAAAATCACCTGCCCGCTACACCAGCACCACTTCGGGGACAAGCCGGAATCACGTGAGGGGAATGCTGGCACAGCCTGTCAGACTGAACCTCGTGCCGGACACCACAGAACCACCTGCCGGACAGACCGGAACCACCTGCCGGACACGCCGGAACCACCGGCTCGACCCGCCGGAACGACCGCTGGACATGCAAAATCATCTGCCGGCTACGCCGGAAACACTTGGCGAACACTCCGGAATCCCCTGCCGGGCATGTCGGAACCACCTCTCAGATATGCCAGAACCACGTGCCAATGACCCCGGAAGCACCTGCCGAGCACGCCGGAACCACCTGCTCGACTCGCCAGAACCACCTGCCGGACACGCAAAAATCACCTGCTGGCTACGCCACAACCAGTTGGGGAACACTTCGGAATCACCTGCCGGGCTTGCTGGAACCACCTGCCGGTCATGCCAAAATCACCTGCCAACTACGCCAGTACCACTTGGCGGATACTGTGGAAACACCTGTCGGGCCGGCCGGAACCACATCTCAGACGTGCCAGAAACGTGTTCATGAGATGCTGGAACCACACCCCGAAGAGACGGATACCACCTGCCAGAACCGCCTGAACCACCTGCTCGACTCACCGGTACCACCTCCCTGACACGCCAAAATCACCTGCTGGGTATGCCAGAACCACTTGGCGGACACTCCGGAATCATCTGCCGGACATGCCGGAACCAGCTCTCAGACACACCAGAACCACGTGCCGGAGACGCCGGAAGCACCTGCCGAGCATGCCGGAGCCACCTGCTCGACTCGCCAGAACCAACTGCCGGACACGCCAAAATCACCTGCCGTGTACGCCAGAACCACCTGGCGGACACTCCGAAATCACCTGTCTCGCATGCCGGAACCACCTCTCAGACGTGCCGGAAGCACGTGCCGGACACGCCGGAATCACCTACCGGACAGACCGGAACCACCTGCCGAGCACGCCGGAGCCACCTGTTCGACTCGCTGGAACCACCTGCCGGACAGGCCAATATCAACTGCTGGCTATGCCAGAACCACCTGGGGGACGGTCCGGAATCGCCTGCCAGCCATGGCGGAACCACCTCTCAGACGTACCAGAACCACCTGCCGGAGAAGCTGGAAACACGTCCTGGACAGTCTGGAACCACCTGCCGGCCAAGCCTGAACCACCTGCCAAGCACAACGGAACAACCTGCCAGACACGCCAAAATCACCTGCGTGTTATGCCAGAACCACTTGGAGGACTCTCTGGGATGACCTGCCGGGCATGCGGGAACCACCTCTCAGACGTGCCAGAACCCTGTGGCGGACAGTCCGGAATCACCTGTTGGGCATGCGCAACCACATCTGAGACGTACCAGAATCACATGCCGTGCAGGCTGGAACCACCTACCGGACAGACCAGAATCACCTTTCGGGCATGCCGGAACCACCTGTCAGATGTGCCAGAAACACGTGCCGGAGACGCCGGAAGCACCTGCCAAGCACGTTGGAACCACCTGCTCAACTCGCCTGAACCACCTGCCGGACATGCCAAAATCACCTGCCGACTATGCCAGAACCACTTGGCGAACACTCCGGAATCACTTGCCGGGCATGCAGGAACCACCTCTCAGACATGCCAGAACCCCGTGCCAATGACCCCGGAAGCACCAGCCGAGCACGCCGGAACCACCTGCTCGACTCGCCAGAACCACCTGCCGATCACGCAAAAATCACCTGCCGGCTACGCCACAACCAGTTGGTGAACACTTTGGAATCACCTGCCAGGCTTGCTGGAACCACCTGCCGGTCATGCCAAAATCACCTGCCAACTACGCCAGAACCGCTTGGCGGACACTGCGGAAACACCTGTCGGGCCGGCTGGAACCACATCTCAGACGTGCCAGAAACGTGTTCATGAGATGCTGGAACCACACCCCGAACAGACGGATACCACCTGCCAGAACCGCCTGAACCACCTGCTGAGCACGCCGGAACCACCTGCTCGACTCACCGGTACCACCTCCCTGACACGCCAAAATCACCTGCTGGGTATGCCAGAACCACTTGGCGGACACTCCGGAATCATCAGCCGGACATGCCGGAACCAGCTCTCAGACACACCAGAACCAAGTGCCGGAGATGCCGGAAGCACCTGCCGAGCATGCGGGAGCCACCTGCTCTACTCGCCAGAAACACCTGCCGGACACGCCAAAATCACCTGCCGGGTATGCCAAAACCACCTGTCGGCCACTACGGAATCACCTGCCGCGCATGTCGGAACCACCTCTCAGACGTGCCGGAAGCACGTGCCAGACACGCCGGAAACGCCTACCGGACAGACCGGAATCACCTGCCAAGGACGCCGGAGCCACCTGTTTGACTCGCTGGAACCACCTGCCGGACAGGCCCATATCAACTGCTGGCTATGCCAGAACCACCTGGGGGACGGTCCGGGATCACCTGCCAGCCATGGCGGAACCACCTCTCAGACGTACCAGAACCACCTGCCGGAGAAGCTGGAAACACGTCCTGGACAGACTGGAACCACGTGACGGCCATGCCTGAAACACCTGCCGAGCACGGCGGAACCACCTGCCGGACACGCCAAAATCACCTGCGGGCTACGCCAGAACCACTTGGACGACTCTCCGAAATGACCTGCCGGACATGTTGGAACCACCTCTCAGACGTGCCAGAAGCACGTGGCGGACAGTCCGGAATCACCTGTTGGGCATACGCAACCACCTCTGACACGTACCAGAACCACGTGCCATGCACGCCGGAACCACCTACCGGACGGACCGGAATCAACTTTTGGGCATGCCGGAACCACCAGTCAGATGTGCCAGAAACACGTGCCGGAGACGCCGGAAGCACCTGCCGAGCACGTCGCAATCACCTGCTCAACTCGCCTGAACCACCTGCCGGACACGCCAAAATCACCTGCCCGCTACACCAGCACCACTTCGGGGACAAGCCGGAATCACGTGAGGGGCATGCCGGCACAGCCTCTCAGACTGAACCTCGTGCCGGACACCACAGAACCACCTGCCGGACAGACCGGAACCACCTGTCGGACACGCCGGAACCACCGGCTCGACCCGCCGGAACGACCGCTGGGCATGCAAAATCACCTGCCGGCTATGCCGGAAACACTTGGCGAACACTCCGGAATCACCTGCCGGGCATGCCGGAACCACCTCTCAGATATGCCAGAACCACGTGCCAATGACCCCGGAAGCACCTGCCGAGCACGCCGGAACCACCTGCTCGACTCGCCAGAACCACCTGACGGACACGCAAAAATCACCTGCCGGCTACGCCACAACCAGTTGGGGAACACTTCGGAATCACCTGCCGGGCTTGCTGGAACCACCTGCCGGTCATGCCAAAATCACCTGCCAACTACGCCAGTACCACTTGGCGGACACTGTGGAAACACCTGTCGGGCCGGCCGGAACCACATCTCAGACGTGCCAGAACCATGTGCATGAGATGCTGGAACCACACCCCGAACAGACGGAAAACACCTGCCAGACCCGTCTGAACAACCTGCCGAGCACGCCGGAGCCACCTGCTCGACTCGCCGGAACCACCTACCTGACATGCCCAAATCACCAGCCGGGTATGCCAGAACCACTTGGCGGACACTCCGGAATCATCTGCCGGACATGCCGGAACCAGCTCTCAGACACACCAGAACCACGTGCCGGAGACGCCGGAAGCACCTGCTGAGCATGCCGGAGCCACCTGCTCGACTCGCCAGAAACACCTGCCGGACACGCCAAAATCACCTGCCGGGTACGCCAGAACCACCTGGCGGACACTCCGAAATCACCTGTTGCGCATGCCGGAACCACCTCTCAGACGTGCCGGAAGCACGTGCCGGACACGCCGGAATCACCTACCGGACAGACCGGAACCACCTGCCGAGCACGCCGGAGCCACCTGTTCGACTCGCTCGAACCACCTGCCGGACAGGCCAATATCAACTGCTGGCTATGCCAGAACCACCTGGGGGACGGTCCGGAATCACCTGCCAGCCATGGCGGAACCACCTCTCAGATGTACCAGAACCACCTGCCGGAGAAGCTGGAAACACGTCCTGGACAGTCTGGAACCACCTACCGGCCAAGCCTGAACCACCTGCCAAGCACAACGGAACAACCTGCCAGACACGCCAAAATCACCTGCGTGTTATGCCAGAACCACTTGGAGGACTCTCTGGGATGACCTGCCGGGCATGCCGGAACCACCTCTCAGACGTGCCAGAACCATGTGGCGGACAGTCCGGAATCACCTGTTGGGCATGCGCAACCACCTCTGAGACGTACCAGAACCACATGCCGTGCAGGCTGGAACCACCTACCGGACAGACCGGAATCACCTTTCGGGCATGCCGGAACCACCTGTCAGATGTGCCAGAAACACGTGCCGGAGACGCCGGAAGCACCTGCCAAGCACGTTGGAACCACCTGCTCAACTCGCCTGAACCACCTGCCGGACATGCCAAAATCACCTGCCGACTATGCCAGAACCACTTGGCGAACACTCCGGAATCACTTGCCGGGCATGCAGGAACCACCTCTCAGACATGCCAGAACCCCGTGCCAATGACCCCGGAAGCACCAGCCGAGCACGCCGGAACCACCTGCTCGACTCGCCAGAACCACCTGCCGATCACGCAAAAATCACCTGCCGGCTACGCCACAACCAGTTGGTGAACACTTTGGAATCACCTGCCAGCCTGGCTGGAACAACCTGCTGGTCATGCCAAAATCACCTGCCAACTACGCCAGAACCGCTTGGCGGACACTGCGGAAAGACCTGTCGGGCCGGCTGGAACCACATCTCAGACGTGCCAGAAACGTGTTCATGAGATGCTGGAACCACACCCCGAACAGACGGATACCACCTGCCAGAACCGCCTGAACCACCTGCTGAGCACGCCGGAACCACCTGCTCGACTCACCGGTACCACCTCCCTGACACGCAAAAATCACCTGCTGGGTATGCCAGAACCACTTGGCGGACACTCCGGAATCATCTGCCGGACATGCCGGAACCAGCTCTCAGACACACCAGAACCACGTGCCGGAGACGCCGGAAGCACCTGCCGAGCATGCCGGAGCCACCTGCTCGACTCGCCAGAACCAACTGCCGGACACGCCAAAATCACCTGCCGGGTACGCCAGAACCACCTGGCGGACACTCCGAAATCACCTGTCTCGCATGCCGGAACCACCTCTCAGACGTGCCGGAAGCACGTGCCGGACACGCCGGAATCACCTACCGGACAGACCGGAACCACCTGCCGAGCATGCCGGAGCCACCTGTTCGACTCGCTGGAACCACCTGCCGGACAGGCCAATATCAACTGCTCGCTATGCCAGAACCACCTGGGGGACGGTCCGGAATCGCCTGCCAGCCATGGCGGAATCACCTCTCACACGCACCAGAACCACCTGCCGGAGAAGCTGGAAACACGTCCTGGACAGTCTCGAACCACCTGCCGGCCAAGCCTGAACCACCTGCCGAGCACGGCGGAACCACCTGCCGGACACGCCAAAATCACCTGCGGGCTACGCCAGAACCACTTGGACGACTCTCCGAAATGACCTGCCGGGCATGTTGGAACCACCTCTCAGACGTGCCAGAAGCACGTGGTGGACAGTCCGGAATCACCTGTTGGGCATACGCAACCACCTCTGACATGTACCAGAACCACGTGCCGTGCACGCCGGAAGCACCTGCCGAGCATGCCGGAGCCATCTGCTTGACTCGCCAGAAACACCTGCCGGACACGCAAAAATCACCTGCCGGCTACGCCACAACCAGTTGGGGAACACTTCGGAATCACCTGCCGGGCTGCTGGAACCACCTGCCGGTCATGCCAAAATCACCTGCCAACTACGCCAGTACCACTTGGCGGACACTGTGGAAACACCTGTCGGGCCGGACGGAACCACATCTCAGACGTGCCAGAACCATGTGCATGAGATGCTGGAACCACACCCCGAACAGACGGAAAACTCCTGCCAGACCCGTCTGAACAACCTGCCGAGCACGCCGGAGCCACCTACCTGACATGCCCAAATCACCAGCCGGGTATGCCAGAACCACTTGGCGGACACTCCGGAATCATCTGCCGGACATGCCGGAACCAGCTCTCAGACACAGCAGAACCACGTGCCGGAGACGCCGGAAGCACCTGCCGAGCATGCCGGAGCCACCTGCTCGACTCGCCAGAAACACCTGCCGGACACGCCAAAATCACCTGCCGGGTACGCCAGAACCACCTGGCGGACACTCCGAAATCACCTGTCGCGCATGCCGGAACCACCTCTCAGACGTGCCGGAAGCACGTGCCGGACACGCCGGAATCACCTACCGGACAGACCGGAACCACCTGCCGAGCACGCCGGAGCCACCTGTTCGACTCGCTGGAACCACCTGCCGGACAGGCCAATATCAACTGCTGGCTATGCCAGAACCACCTGGGGGACGGTCCGGAATCACCTGCCAGCCATGGCGGAACCACCTCTCAGACGTACCAGAACCACCTGCCGGAGAAGCTGGAAACACGTCCTGGACAGTCTGGAACCACCTGCCGGCCAAGCCTGAACCACCTGCCAAGCACAACGGAACAACCTGCCAGACACGCCAAAATCACCTGCGTGTTATGCCAGAACCACTTGGAGGACTCTCTGGGATGACCTGCCGGGCATGCCGGAACCACCTCTCAGACGTGCCAGAACCATGTGGCGGACAGTCCGGAATCACCTGTTGGGCATGCGCAACCACCTCTGAGACGTACCAGAACCACATGCCGTGCAGGCTGGAACCACCTACCGGACAGACCGGAATCACCTTTCGGGCATGCCGGAGCCACCTGTCAGATGTGCCAGAAACACGTGCCGGAGACGCCGGAAGCACCTGCCAAGCACGTTGGAACCACCTGCTCAACTCGCCTGAACCACCTGCCGGACATGCCAAAATCACCTGCCGACTATGCCAGAACCACTTGGCGAACACTCCGGAATCACTTGCCGGGCATGCAGGAACCACCTCTCAGACATGCCAGAACCCCGTGCCAATGACCCCGGAAGCACCAGCCGAGCACGCCGGAACCACCTGCTCGACTCGCCAGAACCACCTGCCGATCACGCAAAAATCACCTGCCGGCTACGCCACAACCAGTTGGTGAAAACTTTGGAATCACCTGCCAGGCTTGCTGGAACCACCTGCCGGTCATGCCAAAATCACCTGCCAACTACGCCAGAACCGCTTGGCGGACACTGCGGAAACACCTGTCGGGCCGGCTGGAACCACATCTCAGACGTGCCAGAAACGTGTTCATGAGATGCTGGAACCACACCCCGAACACACGGATACCACCTGCCAGAACCGCCTGAACCACCTGCTGAGCACGCCGGAACCACCTGCTCGACTCACCGGTACCACCTCCCTGACACGCCAAAATCACCTGCTGGGTATGCCAGAACCACTTGGTGGACACTCCGGAATCATCTGCCGGACATGCCAGAACCAGCTCTCAGACACACCAGAACCAAGTGCCGGAGACGCCGGAAGCACCTGCTGAGCATGCCGGAGCCACCTGCTCGACTCGCCAGAAACACCTGCCGGACACGCCAAAATCACCTGCCGGGTATGCCAGAACCACCTGGCGGACACTACGGAATCACGTGCGGCGCATGTCGGAACCACCTCTCAGACGTGCCGGAAGCACGTGCCAGACACGCCGGAAACACCTACCGGACAGTCCGGAACCACCTGCCGAGCACGCCGGAGCCACCTGTTCGACTCGCTGGAACCACCTGCCGGACAGGCCAATATCAACTGCTGGCTATGCCAGAACCACCTGGGGGACAGTCCGGGATCACCTGCCAGCCATGGCGGAACCACCTCTCAGACGTACCAGAACCACCTGCCGGAGAAGCTGGAAACACGTCCTGGACAGACTGGAACCACGTGACGGCCATGCCTGAACCACCTGCCGAGCACGGCGGAACCACCTGCCGGACACGCCAAAATCACCTGCGGGCTACGCCAGAACCACTTGGACGACTCTCCGAAATGACCTGCCGGGCATGTTGGAACCACCTCTCAGACGTGCCAGAAGCACGTGGTGGACAGTCCGGAATCACCTGTTGGGCATACGCAACCACCTCTGACACGTACCAGAACCACGTGCCGTGCACGCCGGGACCACCTACCGGACAGACCGGAATCAACTTTTGGGCATGCCGGAACCACCAGTCAGATGTGCCAGAAACACGTGCCGGAGCCGCCGGAAGCACCTGCCGAGCACGTCGCAACCACCTGCTCAACTCGCCTGAACCACCTGCCGGACACGCCAAAATCACCTGCCCGCTACACCAGCACCACTTCGGGGACAAGCCGGAATCACGGGAGGGGCATGCCGGCACAGCCTCTCAGACTGAACCTCGTGCCGGACACCACAGAACCACCTGCCGGACAGACCGGAACCACATGCCGGACACGCTGGAACCACCGGCTCGACCCGCCGGAACGACCGCTGGACATGCAAAATCACCTGCCGGCTATGCCGGAAACACTTGGCGAACACTCCGGAATCACCTGCCGGGCATGCCGGAACCACCTCTCAGATATGCCAGAACCACGTGCCAATGACCCCGGAAGCACCTGCCGAGCACGCCGGAACCACCTGCTCGACTCGCCAGAACCACCTGACGGACACGCAAAAATCACCTGCCGGCTACGCCACAACCAGTTGGGGAACACTTCGGAATCACCTGCCGGGCTTGCTGGAACCACCTGCCGGTCATGCCAAAATCACCTGCCAACTACGCCAGTACCACTTGGCGGGTACTGTGGAAACACCTGTCGGGCCGGCCGGAACCACATCTCAGACGTGCCAGAACCATGTGCATGAGATGCTGGAACCACACCCCGAACAGACGGAAAACACCTGCCAGACCCGTCTGAACAACCTGCCGAGCACGCAGGAGCCACCTGCTCGACTCGCCGGAACCACCTACCTGACATGCCCAAATGACCAGCCGGGTATGCCAGAACCACTTGGCGGACACTCCGGAATCATCTGCCGGACATGCCGGAACCAGCTCTCAGACACACCAGAACCACGTGCCGTAGACGCCGGAAGCACCTGCCGAGCATGCCGGAGCCACCAGCTCGACTCGCCAGAAACACCTGCCGGACACTCCAAAATCACCTGCCGGGTACGCCAGAACCACCTGGCGGACACTCCGAAATCACCTGTTGCGCATGCCGGAACCACCTCTCAGACGTGCCGGAAGCACGTGCCGGACACGCCGGAATCACCTACCAGACGGACCGGAACCACCTGCCGAGCACGCAGGAGCCACCTGTTCGACTCGCTGGAACCACCTGCCGGACAGGCCAATATCAACTGCTGGCTATGGCAGAACCACCTGGGGGACGGTCCGGAATCACCTGCCAGCCATGGCGGAACCACCTCTCAGATGTACCAGAACCACCTGCCGGAGAAGCTGGAAACACGTCCTGGACAGTCTGGAACCACCTGCCGGCCAAGCCTGAACCACCTGCCAAGCACAACGGAACAACCTGCCAGACACGCCAAAATCACCTGCGTGTTATGCCAGAACCACTTGGAGGACTCTCTAGGATGACCTGCCGGGCATGCCGGAACCACCTCTCAGACGTGCCAGAACCATGTGGCGGACAGTCCGGAATCACCTGTTGGGCATGCGCAACCACCTCTGAGACGTACCAGAACCACATGCCGTGCAGGCTGGAACCACCTACCGGACAGACCGGAATCACCTTTCGGGCATGCCGGAACCACCTGTCAGATGTGCCAGAAACACGTGCCGGAGACGCCGGAAGCACCTGCCAAGCACGTTGGAACCACCTGCTCAACTCGCCTGAACCACCTGCCGGACATGCCAAAATCACCTGCCGACTATGCCAGAACCACTTGGCGAACACTCCGGAATCACTTGCCGGGCATGCAGGAACCACCTCTCAGACATGCCAGAACCCCGTGCCAATGACCCCGGAAGCACCAGCCAAGCACGCCGGAACCACCTGCTCGACTCGCCAGAACCACCTGCCGATCACGCAAAAATCACCTGCCGGCTACGCCACAACCAGTTGGGGAACACTTTGGAATCACCTGCCAGGCTTGCTGGAACCACCTGCCAGTCATGCCAAAATCACCTGCCAACTACGCCAGAACCGCTTGGCGGACACTGCGGAAAGACCTGTCGGGCCGGCTGGAACCACATCTCAGACGTGCCAGAAACGTGTTCATGAGATGCTGGAACCACACCCCGAACAGACGGATACCACCTGCCAGAACCGCCTGAACCACCTGCTGAGCACGCCGGAACCACCTGCTCGACTCGCCAGAAACACCTGCCGGACACGCCAAAATCACCTGCCGGGTATGCCAGAACCACCTGGCGGACACTACGGAATCACCTGCCGCGCATGCCGGAACCACCTCTCAGACGTGCCGGAAGCACGTGCCAGACACGCCGGAAACACCTACCGGACAGACCGGAACCACCTGCCAAGAACGCCGGAGCCACCTGTTCGACTCGCTGGAACCACCTGCCGGACAGGCCAATATCAACTGCTGGCTATGCCAGAACCACCTGGGGGACAGTCCGGGATCACCTGCCAGCCATGGCGGAACCACATCTCAGACGTACCAGAACCACCTGCCGGAGAAGCTGGAAACACGTCCTGGACAGACTGGAACCACGTGACGGCCATGCCTGAACCACCTGCCGAGCACGGCGGAACCACCTGCCGGACACGCCAAAATCACCTGCGGGCTACGCCAGAACCACTTGGACGACTCTCCGAAATGACCTGCCGGGCATGTTGGAACCACCTCTCAGACGTGCCAGAAGCACGTGGTGGACAGTCCGGAATCACCTGTTGGGCATACGCAACCACCTCTGACACGTACCAGAACCACGTGCCGTGCACGCCGGGACCACCTACCGGACAGACCGGAATCAACTTTTGGGCATGCCGGAACCACCAGTCAGATGTGCCAGAAACACGTGCCGGAGCCGCCGGAAGCACCTGCCGAGCACGTCGCAACCACCTGCTCAACTCGCCTGAACCACCTGCCGGACACGTCAAAATCACCTGCCCGCTACACCAGCACCACTTCGGGGACAAGCCGGAATCACGGTAGGGGCATGCCGGCACAGCCTCTCAGACTGAACCTCGTGCCGGACACCACAGAACCACCTGCCGGACAGACCGGAACCACCTGCCGGACACGCCGGAACCACCGGCTCGACCCGCCGGAACGACCGCTGGACATGCAAAATCACCTGCCGGCTATGCCGGAAACACTTGGCGAACACTCCGGAATCACCTGCCGGGCATGCCGGAACCACCTCTCAGATATGCCAGAACCACGTGCCAATGACCCCGGAAGCACCTGCCGAGCACGCCGGAACCACCTGCTCGACTCGCCAGAACCACCTGACGGACACGCAAAAATCACCTGCCGGCTACGCCACAACCAGTTGGGGAACACTTCGGAATCACCTGCCGGGCTTGCTGGAACCACCTGCCGGTCATGCCAAAATCACCTGCCAACTACGCCAGTACCACTTGGCGGGCACTGTGGAAACACCTGTCGGGCCGGCCGGAACCACATCTCAGACGTGCCAGAACCATGTGCATGAGATGCTGGAACCACACCCCGAACAGACGGAAAACACCTGCCAGACCCGTCTGAACAACCTGCCGAGCACGCCGGAGCCACCTGCTCGACTCGCCGGAACCACCTACCTGACATGCCCAAATCACCAGCCGGGTATGCCAGAACCACTTGGCGGACACTCCGGAATCATCTGCCAGACATGCCGGAACCAGCTCTCAGACACACCAGAACCACGTGCCGGAGACGCCGGAAGCACCTGCCGAGCATGCCGGAGCCACCTGCTCGACTCGCCAGAAACACCTGCCGGACACGCCAAAATCACCTGCCGGGTACGCCAGAACCACCTGGCGGACACTCCGAAATCACCTGTTGCGCATGCCGGAACCACCTCTCAGACGTGCCGGAAGCACGTGCCGGACACGCCGGAATCACCTACCGGACAGACCGGAACCACCTGCCGAGCACGCCGGAGCCACCTGTTCGACTCGCTCGAAGCACGTGCCGGACAGGCCAATATCAACTGCTGGCTATGCCAGAGCCACCTGGGGGACGGTCCGGAATCACCTGCCAGCCATGGCGGAACCACCTCTCAGATGTACCAGAACCACCTGCCGGAGAAGCTGGAAACACGTCCTGGACAGTCTGGAACCACCTGCCGGCCAAGCCTGAACCACCTGCCAAGCACGGCGGAACCACCTGCCGGACACGCCAAAATCACCTGCGGGCTACGCCAGAACCACTTGGACGACTCTCCAAAATGACTTGCCCGGCATGTTGGTACCACCTCTCAGACATGCCAGAATCACGTGGCGGACAGTCCGGAATCACCTGTTGGGCATACGCAACCACCTCTGAGACGTACCAGAACCACGTGCCGTGCACGCCGCAACCACCTACCGGACGGACCGGAATCAACTTTTGGGCATGCCGGAACCACCAGTCAGATGTGCCAGAAACACGTGCCGGAGACGCCGGTAGCACCTGCCGAGCACGTCGCAACCACCTGCTCAACTCGCCTGAACCACCTGCCGGACACGCCAAAATCACCTGCCCGCTACACCAGCACCACTTCGGGGACAAGCCGGAATCACGGGAGGGGCATGCCGGCACAGCCTCTCAGACTGAACCTCGTGCCGGACACCACAGAACCACCTGCCGCACAGACCGGAACCACCTGCCGGACACGCCAGAACCACCGGCTCGACCCGCCGGAACGACCACTGGACATGCAAAATCACCTTCCGGCTACGCCGCAAACACTTGGCGAACACTCCGGAATCACCTGCCGGGCTTGCTGGAACCACCTGCCGGTCATGCCAAAATCACCTGCCAACTACGCCAGAACCGCTTGGCGGACACTGCGGAAACACCTGTCGGGCCAGCTGGAACCACATCTCAGACGTGCCAGAAACGTGTTCATGAGATGCTGGAACCACACCCCGAACAGACGGATACCACCTGCCAGAACCGCCTGAACCACCTGCTGAGCACGCCGGAACCACCTGCTCGACTCACCGGTACCACCTCACTGACACGCCAAAATCACCTGCTGGGTATGCCAGAACCACTTGGCGGACACTCCGGAATCATCTGCCGGACATGCCGGAACCAGCTCTCAGACACACCAGAACCAAGTGACGGAGACGCCGGAAGCACCTGCCGAGCATGCCGGAGCCACCTGCTCGACTCGCCAGAAACACCTGCCGGACACGGCAAAATCACCTGCCGGGTATGCCAGAACCACCTGGCGGACACTCCGGAATCACGTGCCACGCATGTCGGAACCACCTCTCAGACGTGCCGGAAGCACGTCCCAGACACTCTGGAAACACCTACCGGACAGACCGGAACCACCTGCCGAGCACGCCGGAGCCACCTGTTCGACTCGCTGGAACCACCTGCCGGACAGGCCAATATCAACTGCTGGCTATGCCAGAACCACCTGGGGGACAGTCCGGGATCACCTGCCAGCCATGGCGGAACCACCTCTCAGACGTACCAGAACCACCTGCCGGAGAAGCTGGAAACACGTCCTGGACAGACTGGAACCACGTGACGGCCATGCCTGAACCACCTGCCGAGCACGGCGGAACCACCTGCCGGACACGCCAAAATCACCTGCGGGCTACGCCAGAACCACTTGGACGACTCTCTGAAATGACCTGCCGGGCATGTTGGAACCACCTCTCAGACGTGCCAGAAGCACGTGGCGGACAGTCCGGAATCACCTGTTGGGCATACGCAACGACCTCTGACACGTACCAGAACCACGTGCCGTGCACGCCGGAACCACCTACCGGACAGACCGAAATCAACTTTTGGGCATGCCGGAACCACCAGACAGATGTGCCAGAAACACATGCCGGAGACGCCGGAAGCACCTGCCGAGCACGTCGCAACCACCTGCTCAACTCGCCTGAACCACCTGCCGGACACGCCAAAATCACCTGCCCGCTACACCAGCACCACTTCGGGGACAAGCCGGAATCACGTGAGGGGCATGCCGGCACAGCCTGTCAGACTGAACCTCGTGCCGGACACCACAGAACCACCTGCCGGACAGACCGGAACCACCTGCCGGACACGCCGGAACCACCGGCTCGACCCGCCGGAACGACCGCTGGACAAGCAAAATCACCTGCCGGCTACACCGGAAACACTTGGCGAACACTCCGGAATCCCCTGCCGGGCATGCCGGAACCACCTCTCAGATATGCCAGAACCCCGTGCCAATGACCCCGGAAGCACCTGCCGAGCACGCCGGAACCACCTGCTCGACTTGCCAGAACTACCTGCCGGAAACGCAAAAATCACCTGCCGGCTACGCCACAACCAGTTGGGGAACACTTCGGAATCACCTGCCGGGCTTGCTGGAACCACCTGCCGGTCATGCCAAAATCACCTGCCAACTACGCCAGTACCACTTGGGGGACACTGTGGAAACACCTGTCGGGCCGGCCGGAACCCCATCTGAGACGTGCCAGAACCATGTGCATGAGATGCTGGAACCACACCCTAAACAACCGGAAAACACCTGCCAGACCCGTCTGAACAACCTGCCGGGCACGCCGGAGCCACCTGCTGGACTCGCTGGAACCACCTACCTGACATGCCCAAATCACCAGCCGGGTATGCCAGAACCACTTGGCGGACACTCCGGAATCATCTGCCGGACATGCCGGAACCAGCTCTCAGACACACCAGAACCACGTGCCGGAGACGCCGGAAGCACCTGCCGAGCATGCCGGAGCCACCTGCTCGATTCGCCAGAAACAACTGCCGGACACGCCAAAATCACCTGCCGGGTACGCCAGAACCACCTGGCGGACACTCCGAAATCACCTGTCGCGCATGCCGGAACCACCTCTCAGACGTGCCGGAAGCACGTGCCGGACACGCCGGAATCACCTACCGGACAGACCGGAACCACCTGCCGAGCACGCCGGAGCCACCTGTTCGACTCGCTGGAACCACCTGCCGGACAGGCCAATATCAACTGCTGGCTATGGCAGAACCACCTGGGGGACGGTCCGGAATCACCTGCCAGCCATGGCGGAACCACCTCTCAGACGTACCAGAACCACCTGCCGGAGAAGCTGGAAACACGTCCTGGACAGTCTGGAACCACCTGCCGGCCAAGCCTGAACCACCTGCCAAGCACAACGGAACAACCTGCCAGACACGCCAAAATCACCTGCGTGTTATGCCAGAACCAGTTGGAGGACTCTCTGGGATGACCTGCCGGGCATGCCGGAACCACCTCTCAGACGTTCCAGAACCATGTGGCGGACAGTCCGGAATCACCTGTTGGGCATGCGCAACCACCTCTGAGACGTACCAGAACCACATGCCGTGCAGGCTGGAACCACCTACCGGACAGACCGGAATCACCTTTCGGGCATGCCGGAACCACCTGTCAGATGTGCCAGAAACACGTGCCGGAGACGCCGGAAGCACCTGCCAAGCACGTTGGAACCACCTGCTCAACTCGCCTGAACCACCTGCCGGACATGCCAAAATCACCTGCCGACTATGCCAGAACCACTTGGCGAACACTCCGGAATCACTTGCCGGGCATGCAGGAACCACCTCTCAGACATGCCAGAACCCCGTGCCAATGACCCCGGAAGCACCAGCCGAGCACGCCGGAACCACCTGCTCGACTCGCCAGAACCACCTGCCGATCACGCAAAAATCACCTGCCGGCTACGCCACAACCAGTTGGGGAACACTTTGGAATCACCTGCCAGGCTTGCTGGAACCACCTGCCAGTCATGCCAAAATCACCTGCCAACTACGCCAGAACCGCTTGGCGGACACTGCGGAAACACCTGTCGGGCCGGCTGGAACCACATCTCAGACGTGCCAGAAACGTGTTCATGAGATGCTGGAACCACACCCCGAACAGACGGATACCACCTGCCAGAACCGCCTGAACCACCTGCCGAGCACGCCGGAGCCACCTACCTGACATGCCCAAATCACCAGCCGGGTATGCCAGAACCACTTGGCGGACACTCCGGAATCATCTGCCGGACATGCCGGAACCAGCTCTCAGACACACCAGAACCACGTGCCGGAGACGCCTGAAGCACCTGCCGAGCATGCTGGAGCCACCTGCTCGACTCGCCAGAAACACCTGCCGGACACGCCAAAATCACCTGCCGGGTACGCCAGAACCACCTGGCGGATACTCCGAAATCACCAGTCGCGCATGCCGGAACCAACTCTCAGACGTGCCGGAAGCACGTGCCGGACACGCCGGAATCACCTACCGGACAGACCGGAACCACATGCCGAGCACGCCGGAGCCACCTGTTCGACTCGCTGGAACCACCTGCCGGACAGGCCAATATCAACTGCTGGCTATGCCAGAACCTCCTGGGGGACGGTCCGGAATCACCTGCCAGCCATGGCGGAACCACCTCTCAGACGTACCAGAACCACCTGCCGGAGAAGCTGGAAACACGTCCTGGACAGTCTGGAACCACCTGCCGGCCAAGCCTGAACCACCTGCCAAGCACAACGGAACAACCTGCCAGACACGCCAAAATCACCTGCGTGTTATGCCAGAACCACTTGGAGGACTCTCTGGGATGACCTGCCGGGCATGCCGGAACCACCTCTCAGACGTGCCAGAACCATGTGGCGGACAGTCCGGAATCACCTGTTGGGCATGCGCAACCACCTCTGAGACGTACCAGAACCACATGCCGTGCACGCCGGAACCAACTACCAGGCAGACCGGAATCAACTTTTGGGCATGCCGGAACCACCAGTCAGATGTGTCAGAAACATGTGCCGGAGACGCCGGAATCACCTGCCGAGCACGTCGCAACCACCTGCTCAACTCGCCTGAACCACCTGCCGGACACGCCAAAATCACCTGCCCGCTACACCAGCACCACTTCGGGGACAAGCCGGAATCACGTGAGGGGCATGCCGGCACAGCCTCTCAGACTGAACCTCGTGCCGGACACCACAGGACCACCTGCTGGACAGACCGGAACCACCTGCCGGACACGCCGGAACCACCGGCTCGACCCGCCGGAACGACCGCTGGACATGCAAAATCACCTGCCGGCTACGCCGGAAACACTTGGCGAACACTCCGGAATCCCCTGCCGGGCATGCCGGAACCACCTCTCAGATATGCCAGAACCATTGCCAATGACCCCGGAAGCACCTGCCGAGCACGCCGGAACCACCTGCTCGACTCGCCAGAACCACCTGCCGGACACGCAAAAATCACCTGCCGGCTACGCCACAACCAGTTGGGGAACACTTCGGAATCACCTGCCGGGCTTGCTGGAACCACCTGCCGGTCATGCCAAAATCACCTGCCAACTACGCCAGTACCACTTGGCGGACACTGTGGAAACACCTGTCGGGCCGGCCGGAACCACATCTCAGACGTGCCAGAACCATGTGCATGAGATGCTGGAACCACACCCCGAACAGACGGAAAACTCCTGCCAGACGCGTCTGAACAACCTGCCGAGCACGCCGGAGCCACCTGCTCGACTCCCCGGAACCACCTACCTGAGATGCCCAAATCACCAGCAGGGTATGCCAGAACCACTTGGCGGACACTCCGGAATCATCTGCCGGACATGCCGGAACCAGCTCTCAGACACACCAGAACCACGTGCCGGAGACGGCGGAAGCACCTGCCGAGCATGCCGGAGCCACCTGCTTGACTCGCCAGAAACACCTGCCGGACACGCCAAAATCACCTGCCGGGTACGCCAGAACCACCTGGCGGACACTCCGAAATCACCTGTCTCGCATGCCGGAACCACCTCTCAGACGTGCCGGAAGCACGTGCCGGAGACGCCGGAATCACCTACCGGACACACAGGAACCACCTGCCGAGCACGCCGGAGCCACCTGTTCGACTCGCTGGAACCACCTGCCGGACAGGCCAATATTAACTGCTGGCTATGCCAGAACCACCTGGGGGACGGTCCGGAATCACCTGCCAGCCATGGCGGAATCACCTCTCAGACGTACCAGAACCACCTGCCGGAGAAGCTGGAAACACGTCCTGGACAGTCTGGAACCACCTGCCGGCCAAGCCTGAACCACCTGCCAAGCACAACGGAACAACCTGCCAGACACGCCAAAATCACCTGCGTGTTATGCCAGAACCACTTGGAGGACTCTCTGGGATGACCTGCCGGGCATGCCGGAACCACCTCTCAGACGTGCCAGAACCATGTGGCGGACAGTCCGGAATCACCTGTTGGGCATGCGCAACCACCTCCGAGAACTACCAGAACCACATGCCGTGCAGGCTGGAACCACCTACCGGACAGACAGGAATCACCTTTCGGGCATGCCGGAACCACCTGTCAGATGTGCCAGAAACACGTGCCGGAGACGCCGGAAGCACCTGCCAAGCACGTTGGAACCACCTGCTCAACTCGCCTGAACCACCTGCCGGACATGCCAAAATCACCTGCCGACTATGCCAGAACCACTTGGCGAACACTCCGGAAGCACTTGCCGGGCATGCAGGAACCACCTCTCAGACATGCCAGAACCCCGTGCCAATGACCCCGGAAGCACCAGCCGAGCACGCCGGAACCACCTGCTCGACTCGCCAGAACCACCTGCCGATCACGCAAAAATCATCTGCCGGCTACGCCACAACCAGTTGGTGAACACTTTGGAATCACCTGCTAGGCTTGCTGGAACCACCTGCCAGTCATGCCAAAATCACCTGCCAACTACGCCAGAACCGCTTGGCGGACACTGCGGAAACACCTGTCGGGCCGGCTGGAACCACATCTCAGACGTGCCAGAAACGTGTTCATGAGATGCTGGAACCACACCCCGAACAGACGGATACCACCTGCCAGAACCGCCTGAACCACCTGCTGAGCACGCCGGAACCACCTGCTCGACTCACCGGTACCACCTCCCTGACACGCCAAAATCACCTGCTGGGTATGCCAGAACCACATGGCGGACACTCTGGAATCATCTGCCGGACATGCCGGAACCAGCTCTCAGACACACCAGAACCAAGTGCCGGAGACGCCGGAAGCACCTGCCGAGCATGCCGGAGCCACCTGCTCGACTCGCCAGAAACACCTGCCGGACACGCCAAAATCACCTGCCGGGTATGCCAGAACCACCTGGCGGACACTACGGAATCACGTGCCGCGCATGTCGTAACCACCTCTCAGACGTGCCGGAAGCACGTGCCAGACACGCCGGAAACACCTACCGGACAGACCGGAACCACCTGCCAAGAACGCCGAAGCCAGCTGTTCGACTCGCTGGAACCACCTGCCGGACAGGCCAATATCAACTGCTGGCTATGCCAGAACCACCTGGGGGACAGTCCGGGATCACCTGCCAGCCATTGCGGAACCACCTCTCAGACGTACCAGAACAACATGCCGGAGAAGCTGGAAACACGTCCTGGACAGACTGGAACCACGTGACGGCCATGCCTGAACCACCTGCCGAGCACGGCGGAACCACCGGCCGGACACGCCAAAATCACCTGCGGGCTACGCCAGAACCACTTGGGCGACTCTCCGAAATGACCTGCCGGGCATGTTGGAACCACCTCTCAGACGTGCCAGAAGCACGTGGCGGACAGTCCGGAATCACCTGTTGGGCATACGCAACCACCTCTGACACGTACCAGAACAACGTGCCGTGCACGCCGGAACCACCTACCGGACAGACCGGAATCCACTTTTGGGCATGCCGGAACCACCAGTCAGATGTGCCAGAAACACGTGCCGGAGACGCCGGAAGCACCTGCCGAGCACGTCGCAACCACCTGCTCAACTCGCCTGAACCACCTGCCGGACACGCCAAAATCACCTGCCAGCTACACCATCACCACTTCGGGGACAAGCCGGAATCACGTGAGGGGCATGCCGGCACAGCCTCTCAGACTGAACCTCGTGCCGGACACCACAGAAACACCTGCCGGACAGACCGGAACCACCTGCCGGACACGCCGGAACCACCGGCTCGACCCGCCGGAACGACCGCTGGACATACAAAATCACCAGCCGGCTATGCCGGAAACACTTGGCGAACACTCCGGAATCACCTGCCGGGCATGCCGGAACCACCTCTCACATATGCCAGAACCACGTGCCAATGACCCCGGAAGCACCTGCCGAGCACGCCGGAACCACCTGCTCGACTCGCCAGAACCACCTGCCGGACACGCAAAAATCACCTGCCGGCTACGCCACAACCAGTTGGGGAACACTTCGGAATCACCTGCCGGGCTTGCTGGAACCACCTGCCGGTCATGCCAAAATCACCTGCCAACTACGCCAGTACCACTTGGCGGACACTGTGGAAACACCTGTTGGGCCGGCCGGAACCACATCTCAGACGTGCCAGAACCATGTGCATGAGATGCTGGAACCACACCCCGAACAGACGGAAAACACCTGCCAGACTCGTCTGAACAACCTGCCGAGCACGCCGGAGCCACCTGCTCGACTCGCCGGAACCACCTACCTGACATGCCCAAATCACCAGCCGGGTATGCCAGAACCACTTGGCGGACACTCCGGAATCATCTGCCGGACATGCCAGAACCAGCTCACAGACACACCAGAACCACGTGCCGGAGACGCCGGAAGCACCTGCCGAGCATGCCGGAGCCACCTGCTCGACTCGCCAGAAACACCTGCCGGACACGCCAAAATCACCTGCCGGGTACGCCAGAACCACCTGGCGGACACTCTGAAATCACCTGTCGCGCACGCCGGAACCACCTCTCAGACGTGCCGGAAGCACGTGCCGGACACGCCGGAATCACCTACCGGACAGACCGGAACCACCTGCCGAGCACGCCGGAGCCACCTGTTCGACTCGCTGGAACCAACTGCCGGACAGGCCAATATCAACTGCTGGCTATGCCAGAACCTCCTGGGGGACGGTCCGGAATCACCTGCCAGCCATGGCGGAACCACCTCTCAGACGTACCAGAACCACCTGCCGGAGAAGCTGGAAACACGTCCTGGACAGTCTGGAACCACCTGCCGGCCAAGCCTGAACCACCTGCCAAGCACAACGGAACAACCTGCCAGACACGCCAAAATCACCTGCGTGTTATGCCAGAACCACTTGGAGGACTCTCTGGGATGACCTGCCGGGCATGCCGGAACCACCTCTCAGACGTGCCAGAACCATGTGGCGGACAGTCCGGAATCACCTGTTGGGCATGCGCAACCACCTCTGAGACGTACCAGAACCACATGCCGTGCAGGCTGGAACCACCTACCGGACAGACCGGAATCACCTTTCGGGCATGCCGGAACCACCTGTCAGATGTGCCAGAAACATGTGCCGGAGACGCCGGAAGCACCTGCCAAGCACGTTGGAACCACCTGCTCAACTCGCCTGAACCACCTGCCGGACATGCCAAAATCACCTGCCGACTATGCCAGAACCACTTGGCGAACACTCCGGAATCACTTGCCGGGCATGCAGGAACCACCTCTCAGACATGCCAGAACCCCGTGCCAATGACCCCGGAAGCACCAGCCGAGCACGCCGGAACCACCTGCTCGACTCGCCAGAACCACCTGCCGATCACGCAAAAATCAGCTGCCGGCTACGCCACAACCAGTTGGTGAACACTTTGGAATCACCTGCCAGGCTTGCTGGAACCACCTGCCAGTCATGCCAAAATCACCTGCCAACTACGCCAGAACCGCTTGGCGGACACTGCGGAAACACCTGTCGGGCCGGCTGGAACCACATCTCAGACGTGCCAGAAACGTGTTCATGAGATGCTGGAACCACACCCCGAACAGACGGATACCACCTGCCAGAACCGCCTGAACCACCTGCTGAGCACGCCGCAACCACCTGCTCGACTCACCGGTACCACCTCCCTGACACGCCAAAATCACCTGCTGGGTATGCCAGAACCACTTGGCGGACACTCCGGAATCATCTGCCGGACATGCCGGAACCAGCTCTCAGACACACCAGAACCAAGTGCCGGAGACGCCGGAAGCACCTGCCGAGCATGCCGGAGCCACCTGCTCGACTCGCCAGAAACACCTGCCGGACACGCCAAAATCACCTGCCGGGTATGCCAGAACCACCTGGCGGACACTCCGGAATCACCTGCCACGCATGTCGGAACCACCTCTCAGACGTGCCGGAAGCACGTGCCAGACACGCCAGAAACACCTACCGGACAGACCGGAACCACCTGCCAAGAACGCCGGAGCCACCTGTTCGACTTGCTGGAACCACCTGCCGGACAGGCCAATATCAACTGCTGGCTATGCCAGAACCACCTGGGGGACAGGTCGGGATCACCTGCCAGCCATGGCGGAACCACCTCTCAGACGTACCAGAACTACCTGCGGGAGAAGCTGGAAACACGTCCTGGACAGACTGGAACCACGTGACGGCCATGCGTAAACCACCTGCCGAGCACGGCGGAACCACCTGCCGGACACGCCAAAATCACCTGCGGGCTACGCCAGAACCACTTGGACGACTCTCTGAAATGACCTGCCGGGCATGTTGGAACCACCTCTCAGACGTGCCAGAAGCACGTGGCGGACAGTCCGGAATCACCTGTTGGTCATACGCAACCACCTCTGAGACGTACCAGAACCACGTGCCGTGCACGCCGCAACCACCTACCGGACAGACCGGAATCAACTTTTGGGCATGCCGGAACCACCAGTCAGATGTGCCAGAAACACGTGCCGGAGACGCCGGAAGCACCTGCCGAGCACGTCGCAACCACCTGCTCAACTCGCCTGAACCACCTGCCGGACACGCCAAAATCACCTGCCCGCTACACCAGGGCCACTTCGGGGACAAGCCGGAATCACGTGAGGGGCATGCCGGCACAGCCTCTCAGACTGATCCTCGAGCCGGACACCACAGAACCACCTGCCGGACAGACCGGAACCACCTGCCGGACACGCCAGAAACACCGGCTCAACCCGCCGGAACGACCGCTGGACATGCAAAATCACCTGCCGGCTACGCCAGAAACACTTGGCGAACACTCCGGAATCACCTGCCGGGCATGCCGGAACCACCTCTCAGATATGCCAGAACCACGTGCCAATGACCCCGGAAGCACCTGCCGAGCACGCCGGAACCACCTGCTCGACTCGCCAGAACCACCTGCCGGACACGCAAAAATCACCTGCCGGCTACGCCACAACCAGTTGGGGAACACTTTGGAATCACCTGCCGGGCTTGCTGGAACCACCTGCCGGTCATGCCAAAATCACCTGCCAACTACGCCAGTACCACTTGGCGGACACTGTGGAAACACCTGTCGGGCCGGCCGGAACCACATCTCAGACGTGCCAGAACCATGTGCATGAGATGCTGGAACCACACCCCGAAGAGACGGAAAACACCTGCCAGACCCGTCTGAACAACCTGCCGAGCACGCCGGAGCCACCTGCTCGACTCGCCGGAACCACCTACCTGACATGCCAAAATCACCAGCCGGGTATGCCAGAACCACTTGGCGGACACTCCGGAATCATCTGCCAGCCATGGCGGAACCACCTCTCACACGTACCAGAACCACCTGCCGGAGAAGCTGGAAACACGTCCTGGACAGTCTGGAACCACCTGCCGGCCAAGCCTGAACCACCTGCCAAGCACAACGGAACAACCTGCCAGACACGCCAAAATCACCTGCGTGTTATGCCAGAACCACTTGGAGGACTCTCTGGGATGACCTGCCGGGCATGCCGGAACCACCTCTCAGACGTGCCAGAACCATGTGGCGGACAGTCCGGAATCACCTGTTGGGCATGCGCAACCACCTCTGAGACGTACCAGAACCACATGCCGTGCAGGCTGGAACCACCTACCGGACAGACCGGAATCACCTTTCGGGCATGCAGGAACCACCTGTCAGATGTGCCAGAAACACGTGCCGGAGACGCCGGAAGCACCTGCCAAGCACATTGGAACCACCTGCTCAACTCGCCTGAACCACCTGCCGGACATGCCAAAATCACCTGCCGACTATGCCAGAACCACTTGGCGAACACTCCGGAATAACTTGCCGGGCATGCAGGAACCACCTCTCAGACATGCCAGAACCCCGTGCCAATGACCCCGGAAGCACCAGCCGAGCACGCCAGAACCACATGCTCGACTCGCCAGAACAACCTGCCGATCACACAAAAATCATCTGCCGGCTACGCCACAACCAGTTGGTGAACACTTTGGAATCACCTGCTAGGCTTGCTGGAACCACCTGCCAGTCATGCCAAAATCACCTGCCAACTAGGCCAGAACCGCTTGGCGGACACTGCGGAAACACCTGTCGGGCCGGCTGGAACCACATCTCAGACGTGCCAGAAACGTGTTCATGAGATGCTGGAACCACACCCCGAACAGACGGATACCACCTGCCAGAACCGCCTGAACCACCTGCTGAGCACGCCGGAACCACCTGCTCGACTCACCGGTACCACCTCCCTGACACGCCAAAATCACCCGCTGGGTATGTCAGAACCACTTGGCGGAAACTCCGGAATCATCTGCCGGACATGCTGGAACCAGCTCTCAGACACACCAGAACCAAGTGCCGGAGACGCCGGAAGCACCTGCCGAGCATGCCGGAGCCACCTGCTCGACTCGCCAGAAACACCTGCCGGACACGCCAAAATCACCTGCCGGGTATGCCAGAACCACCTGGCGGACACTACGGAATCACCTGCCGCGCATGACGGAACCACCTCTCAGACGTGCCGGAAGCACGTGCCAGACACGCCGGAAACACCTACCGGACAGACCGGAACCACCTGCCACGAACGCCGGAGCCAGCTGTTCGACTCGCTGGAACCACCTGCCGGACAGGCCAATATCAACTGCTGGCTATGCCAGAACCACCTGGGGGACAGTCCGGGATCACCTGCCAGCCATGGCGGAACCACCTCTCAGACGTACCAGAACCACCTGCCGGAGAAGCTGGAAACACGTCCTGGACAGTCTGGAACCACCTGCCGGCCAAGCCTGAACCACCTGCCAAGCACAACGGAACAACCTGCCAGACACGCCAAAATCACCTGCGTGTTATGCCAGAACCTCTTGGAGGACTCTCTGGGATGACCTGCCGGGCATGCCGGAACCACCTCTCAGACGTGCCAGAACCATGTGACGGACAGTCTGGAATCACCTGTTGGGCATGCGCAACCACCTCTGAGACGTACCAGAACCACATGCCGTGCAGGCTGGAACCACCTACCGGACAGACCGGAATCACCTTTCGGGCATGCCGGAACCACCTGTCAGATGTGCCAGAACCACGTGCCGGAGACGCCGGAAGCACCTGCCGAGCATGCCGGTGCCACCTGCTCGACTCGCCAGAAACACCTCACGGACACGCCAAAATCACCTGCCGACTATGCCAGAACCACTTGGCGAACACTCCGGAATCACTTGCCGGGCATGCAGGAACCACCTCTCAGACATGCCAGAACCCCGTGCCAATGACCCCGGAAGCACCAGCCGAGCACGCCGGAACCACCTGCTCGACTCGCCAGAACCACCTGCCGATCACGCAAAAATCACCTGCCGGCTACGCCACAACCAGCTGGTGAACACTTTGGAATCACCTGCCAGGCTTGCTGGAACCACCTGCCAGTCATGCCAAAATCACCTGCCAACTACGCCAGAACCGCTTGGCGGACACTGCGGAAACACCTGTCGGGCCGGCTGGAACCACATCTCAGACATGCCAGAAACGTGTTCATGAGATGCTGGAACCACACCCCGAACACACGGATACCACCTGCCAGAACCGCCTGAACCACCTGCTGAGCACGCCGGAACCACCTGCTCGACTCACCGGTACCACCTCCCTGACACGCCAAAATCACCTGCTGGGTATGCCAGAACCACTTGGCGGACACTCCGGAATCATCTGCCGGACATGCCGGAACCAGCTCTCAGACACACCAGAACCAAGTGCCGGAGACGCCGGAAGCACCTGCCGAGCATGCCCCAGCCACCTGCTCGACTCGCCAGAAACACCTGCCGGACACGCCAAAATCACCTGCCGGGTATGCCAGAACCACCTGGCGGACACTACGGAATCACCTGCCGCGCATGCCGGAACCACCTCTCAGACGTGCCGGAAGCACGTGCCAGACACGCCGGAAACACCTACCGGACAGACCGGAACCACCTGCCAAGAACGCCGGAGCCACCTGTTCGACTCGCTGGAACCACCTGCCGGACAGGCCAATATCAACTGCTGGCTATGCCAGAACCACCTGGGGGATAGTCCGGGATCACCTGCCAGCCATGGCGGAACCACATCTCAGACGTTCCAGAACCATCTGCCGGAGAAGCTGGAAACACGTCCTGGATAGACTGGAACCACGTGACGGCCATGCCTGAACCACCTGCCGAGCACGGTGGAACCACCTGCCGGACACGCCAAAATCACCTGCGGGCTACGCCAGAACCACTTGGACGACTCTCCGAAATGACCTGCCGGGCATGTTGGAACCACCTCTCAGACGTGCCAGAAGCACGTGGCGGACAGTCCGGAATCACCTGTTGGGCATACGCAACCACCTCTGAGACGTACCAGAACCACGTGCCGTGCACGCCGGAACCACCTACCGGACAGACCGGAATCCACTTTTGGGCATGCCGGAACCACCAGTCCGATGTGCCAGAAACACGTGCCGGAGACGCCGGAAGCACCTGCCGAGCACGTCGCAACCACCTGCTCAACTCGCCTGAACCACCTGCCGGACACGCCAAAATCACCTGCCCGCTACACCAGCACCACTTCGGGGACAAGCCGGAATCACGTGAGGGGCATGCCGGCGCAGCCTCTGAGACTGAACCTCGTGCCGGACGCCACAGAACCACCTGCCGGACAGACCGGAACCACCTTCGGACACGCCGCAACCACCGGCTCGACCC
>NW_027227999.1:0-36639 GCF_037783145.1 Equus przewalskii
TTTGCATGTCCAGCCGTCGTTCCGGCGGGTCGGCCGGTGGTTCCGGCGTGTCCGGCAGGTGGTTCCGGTCTGTCCGGCAGGTGGTTCTGTGGTGTCCGGCACGAGGTTCAGTGTCGAGGCTGTGCCGGCATGCCCCTCACGTGATTCCGGCTTGTCCCCGAAGTGGTGCTGGTGTAGCGGGCAGGTGATTTTGGCGTGTCCGGCAGGTGGTTCAGGCGAGTTGAGCAGGTGGTTGCGACGTGCTCGGCAGGTGCTTCCGGCGTCTCCGGCACGTGTTTCTGGCACATCTGACTGGTGGTTCCGCACGTGCCGAAAAGTTGATTCCGGTCTGTCCGGTAGGTGGTTCCGGCGTGCACGGCACGTGGTTCTGGTACGTGTCAGAGGTGGTTGCGTTGCCCAACAGGTGATTCCGGACTGTCCGCCACGTGCTTCTGGCACGTCTGAGAGGTGGTTCCAACATGCCCGGCAGGTCATTTCGGAGAGTCGTCCAAGTGGTTCTGGCGTAGCCCGCAGGTGATTTTGGCGTGACCGGCAGGTGGTTCCGCCGTGCTCGGCAGGTGGTTCAGGCATGGCCGTCACGTGGTTCCAGTCTGTCCAGGACGTGTTTCCCAGCTTCTCCGGCAGGTGGTTCTGGTACGTCTGAGAGGTGGTTCCACCATGGCTTGGCAGGTGATCCCAGACCGTCCCCCAGGTGGTTCTGGCATAGCCAGCAGTTGATATGGGCCTGTCCGGCAGGTGGGTTGCAGCGAGGTCGAACAGGTGGCTCCCGGCGTCTCTTGGCAGGTGGTTCGCCGGGTCTGTCCCGGGTAGGCGTTCTCCGGCGTGTCTGGCACGTGCTTCCGGCGGGGCTGGAGGAGGTGGTCCCCGACATGCGCGGGCAGGTGATTCCGTAGTGGCCGCCAGGTGGTTTTGGCATACCCGGCAGGTGATTTTTGCCGTGTCCGGCAGGTGTTTCTGGCGAGTCGTCAGGTGGCTCCGGCGTGCTCGGCAGGTGGTTCCGGTCTGTCCGGTAGGTGATTCCGGCGTGTCCGGCACGTGCTTCCGGCACGTCTGAGAGGTGGTTCCGGCATGCGCGACAGGTGATTTCGGAGTGTCCGCCAGGTGGTTCTGGCGTACCCGGCAGGGGTGATTTTGGCGTGTCCGGCAGGTGTTTCTGGCGAGTCGAGCAGGTGGCTCCAGCATGCTCGGCAGGTGCTTCCGGCGTCTCCGGCACGTGGTTCTGGTGTGTCTGAGAGCTGGTTCCGGCATGTCCGGCAGATGATTCCGGAGTGTCCGCCAAGTGGTTCTGGCATACCCGGCTGGTGATTTGGGCATGTCAGGTAGGTGGCTCCGGCGTGCTCGGCAGGTTGTTCAGACGGGTCTGGCAGAAGTTTTCCGTCTGTTCGGGGTGTGGTTCCAGCATCTCATGCACATGGTTCTGGCACGTCTGAGATGTGGTTCCGGCCGGCCCGACAGGTGTTTCCACAGTGTCCGCCAAGTGGTACTGGCGTAGTTGGCAGGTGATTTTGGCATGACCGGCAGGTGGTTCCAGCAAGCCCGGCAGGTGATTCCGAAGTGTTCCCCAACTGGTTGTGGCGTAGCCGGCAGGTGATTTTTGCGTGTCCGGCAGGTGGTTCTGGCGAGTCGAGCAGGTGGTTCCGGCGTGCTCGGCAGGTGCTTCCGGGGTCATTGGCACGTGGTTCTGGCATATCTGAGAGGTGGTTCCGGCATGCCCGGCAGGTGATTCCGGAGTGTTCGCCAAGTGTTTCCGGCATAGCCGGCAGGTGATTTTGCATGTCCAGCGGTCGTTCAGGCGGGTCGAGCCGGTGGTTCCGGCGTGTCCCGCAGGTGGTTCCGGTCTGTCCGGCAGGTGGTTCTGTGGTGTCCGGCACGAGGTTCAGTCTAACAGGCTGTGCCGGCATGCCCCTCACGTGATTCCGGCTTGTCCCCGAAGTGGTGCTGGTGTAGCGGGCAGGTGATTTTGGCGTGTCCGGCAGGTGGTTCAGGCGAGTTGAGCAGGTGGTTGCGACGTGCTCGGCAGGTGCTTCCGGCGTCTCCGGCACGTGTTTCTGGCACATCTGACTGGTGGTTCCGGCATGCCCAAAAGTTGATTCCGGTCTGTCCGGTAGGTGGTTCCGGCGTGCACGGCACGTGGTTCTGGTATGTGTCAGAGGTGGTTGCGTATGCCCAACAGGTGATTCCGGACTGTCCGCCACGTGCTTCTGGCACGTCTGAGAGGTGGTTCCAACATGTCCGGCAGGTCATTTCGGAGAGTCGTCCAAGTGGTTCTGGCGTAGCCCGCAGGTGATTTTGGCGTGTCCGGCAGGTGGTTCCGCCGTGCTCGGCAGGTGGTTCAGGCATGGCCGTCACGTGGTTCCAGTCTGTCCAGGACGTGTTTCCAGCTTCTCCGGCAGGTGGTTCTGGTACGTCTGAGAGGTGGTTCCGCCATGGCTGGCAGGTGATCCCGGACCGTCCCCCAGGTGGTTCTGGCATAGCCAGCAGTTGATATTGGCCTGTCCGGCAGGTGGTTCCAGCGAGTCGAACAGGTGGCTCCGGCGTGCTCGGCAGGTGGTTCCGGTCTGTCCGGTAGGTGATTCCGGCGTGTCCGGCACGTGCTTCCGGCACGTCTGAGAGGTGGTTCCGGCATGCGAGACAGGTGATTTCGGAGTGTCCGCCAGGTGGTTCTGGCGTACCCGGCAGGTGATTTTGGCGTGTCCGGCAGTTGGTTCTGGCGAGTCGAGCAGGTGGCTCCGGCATGCTCGGCAAGTGCTTCTGGCGTCTCCGGCACGTGGTTCTGGTGTGTCTGATAGCTGGTTCCGGCATGTCCGGCAGATGATTCCGGAGTGTCCGCCAAGTGGTTCTGGCACAGCCAGCAGTTGATTTTGGCGTGTCAGGGAGGTGGTACCGGTGAGTCGAGCAGGTGGTTCCGGCGTGCTCAGCAGGTGGTTCAGGCGGTTCTGGCAGGTGGTATCCCTCTGTTCGGGGTGTGGTTCCAGCATCTCATGAACACGTTTCTGGCACGTCTGAGATGTGGTTCCAGCCGGCCCGACAGGTGTTTCCGCAGTGTCAGCCAAGCGGTTCTGGCGTAGGTTGCAGGTGATTTTGGCATGACCGGCAGGTGGTTCCAGCAAGCCTGGCAGGTGATTCCAAAGTGTTCACCAACTGGTTGTGGCGTAGCCGGCAGGTGATTTTTGCGTGATCGGCAGGTGGTTCTGGCGAGTCGAGCAGGTGGTTCGGCGTGCTCGGCTGGTGCTTCCGGGGTCATTGGCACGGGGTTCTGGCATGTCTGAGAGGTGGTTCCTGCATGCCCGGCAAGTGATTCCGGAGTGTTCGCCAAGTGGTTCTGGCATAGTCGGCAGGTGATTTTGGCATGTCCGGCAGGTGGTTCAGGCGAGTTGAGCAGGTGGTTCCAACGTGCTTGGCAGGTGCTTCCGGCGTCTCCGGCACGTGTTTCTGGCACATCTGACAGGTGGTTCCGGCATGCCCGAAAGGTGATTCCGGTCTGTCCGGTAGGTGGTTCCAGCCTGCACGGCATGTGGTTCTGGTACGTCTCAGAGGTGGTTGCGCATGCCCAACAGGTGATTCCGGACTGTCCGCCACATGGTTCTGGCACGTCTGAGAGGTGGTTCCGGCATGCCCGGCAGGTCATCCCAGAGAGTCCTCCAAGTGTTTCTGGCATAACACGCAGGTGATTTTGGCGTGTCTGGCAGGTTGTTCCGTTGTGCTTGGCAGGTGGTTCAGGCTTGGCCGGCAGGTGGTTCCAGACTGTCCAGGACGTGTTTCCAGCTTCTCCGGCAGGTGGTTCTGGTACGTCTGAGAGGTGGTTCCGCCATGGCTGGCAGGTGATCCCGGACCGTCCCCCAGGTGGTTCTGGCATAGCCAGCAGTTGATATTGGCCTGTCCGGCAGTTGGCTCCAGCGAGTCGAACAGGTGGCTCCGGCGTGCTCGGCAGGTGGTTCCGGTCTGTCCGGTAGGTGATTCCGGCGTGTCCGGCACGTGCTTCCGGCACGTCTGAGAGGTGGTTCCGGCATGCGCGACAGGTGATTTCGGAGTGTCCGCCAGGTGGTTCTGGCGTACCCGGCAGGTGATTTTGGCGTGTCCGGCAGGTGTTTCTGGCGAGTCGAGCAGGTGGCTCCGGCATGCTCGGCAGGTGCTTCCAGCGTCTCCGGCACGTGGTTCTGGTGTGTCTGAGAGCTGGTTCCGGCATGTCCGGCAGATGATTCCAGAGTGTCCGCCAAGTGGTTCCGGCGTAGCCGGCAGGTGATTTTGCATGTCCAGCGGTCGTTCCGGTGGGTCGAGCCGGTGGTTCCGGCGTGTCCGGCAGGTGGTTCCGGTCTGTCCGGCAGGTGGTTCTGTGGTGTCCGGCACGAGGTTCAGTCTGAGAGGCTGTGCCGGCATGCCCCTCACGTGATTCCGGCTTGTCCCCGAAGTGGTGCTGGTGTAGCGGTCAGGTGATTTTGGCGTGTCCAGCAGGTGGTTCAGGCGAGTTGAGCAGGTGGTTGCGACGTGCTCGGCAGGTGCTTCCGGGGTCATTTGCACGTGGTTCTGGCATATCTGAGAGGTGGTTCCGGCATGCGCGGCAGGTGATTCCGTAGTGTCCGCCAGGAGGTTCTGGCATACCCGGCAGGTGATTTTGGCGTGTCCGGCAGGTGTTTCTGGCGAGTCGAGCAGGTGGCTCCGGCATGCTCGGCAGGTGCTTCCGGCATCTCCGGCACTTGGTTCTGGTGTGTCTGAGAGCTGGTTCCGGCATGTCCGGCAGATGATTCCGGAGTGTCCGCCAAGTGGTTCTGGCATACCCAGCAGGTGATTTTGGCGTGTCAGGGAGGTGGTACCGGTGAGTCGAGCAGGTGGTTCCGGCGTGCTCAGCAGGTGGTTCAGGCGGTTCTGGCAGGTGGTATCCGTCTGTTCGGGGTGTGGTTCCAGCATCTCATGAACACGTTTCCGGCTCGTCTGAGATGTGGTTCCGGCCGGCCCGACAGGTGTTTCCGCAGTGTCCGCCAAGCGGTTCTGGCGTAGGTGGCAGGTGATTTTGTCATGACCGGCATGTGGTTCCAGCAAGCCTGGCAGGTGATTCCAAAGTGTTCACCAACTGGTTGTGGCGTAGCCGGCAGGTGATTTTTGCGTGATCGGCAGGTGGTTCTGGCGAGTCGAGCAGGTGGTTCCGGCGTGCTCGGCTGGTGCTTCCGGGGTCATTGGCACGGGGTTCTGGCATGTCTGAGAGGTGGTTCCTGCATGCCCGGCAAGTGATTCCGGAGTGTTCGCCAAGTGGTTCTGGCATAGCCGGCAGGTGATTTTGCATGTCCAGCCGTCGTTCCGGCGGGTCGAGCCGGTGGTTCCGGCGTGTCCGGCAGGTGGTTCCGGTCTGTCCGGCAGGTGGTTCTGTGGTGTCCGGCACGAGGTTCAGTCTGAGAGGCTGTGCCGGCATGCCCCTCACGTGATTCCGGCTTGTCCCCGAAGTGGTGCTGGTGTAGCGGGCAGGTGATTTTGGCGTGTCCGGCAGGTGGTTCAGGCGAGTTGAGCAGGTGGTTGCGACGTGCTCGGCAGGTGCTTCCGGCGTCTCCGGCACGTGTTTCTGGCACATCTGACTGGTGGTTCCGGCATGCCCAAAAGTTGATTCCGGTCTGTCCGGTAGGTGGTTCCGGCGTGCACGGCACGTGGTTCTGGTACGTGTCAGAGGTGGTTGCGTATGCCCAACAGGTGATTCCGGACTGTCCGCCACGTGCTTCTGGCACGTCTGAGAGGTGGTTCCAACATGCCCGGCAGGTCATTTCGGAGAGTCGTCCAAGTGGTTCTGGCGTAGCCCGCAGGTGATTTTGGCGTGACCGGCAGGTGGTTCCGCCGTGCTCGGCAGGTGGTTCAGGCATGGCCGTCACGTGGTTCCAGTCTGTCCAGGACGTGTTTCCAGCTTCTCCGGCAGGTGGTTCTGGTACGTCTGAGAGGTGGTTCCACCATGGCTGGCAGGTGATCCCAGACCGTCCCCCAGGTGGTTCTGGCATAGCCAGCAGTTGATATGGGCCTGTCCGGCAGGTGGTTGCAGCGAGTCGAACAGGTGGCTCCGGCGTTCTTGGCAGGTGGTTCCGGTCTGTCCGGTAGGCGTTTCCGGCGTGTCTGGCACGTGCTTCCGGCACGTCTGAGAGGTGGTTCCGACATGCGCGGCAGGTGATTCCGTAGTGGCCGCCAGGTGGTTTTGGCATACCCGGCAGGTGATTTTGCCGTGTCCGGCAGGTGTTTCTGGCGAGTCGTCAGGTGGCTCCGGCGTGCTCGGCAGGTGGTTCCGGTCTGTCCGGTAGGTGATTCCGGCGTGTCCGGCACGTGCTTCCGGCACGTCTGAGAGGTGGTTCCGGCATGCGCGACAGGTGATTTCGGAGTGTCCGCCAGGTGGTTCTGGCGTACCCGGCAGGTGATTTTGGCGTGTCCGGCAGGTGTTTCTGGCGAGTCGAGCAGGTGGCTCCAGCATGCTCGGCAGGTGCTTCCGGCGTCTCCGGCACGTGGTTCTGGTGTGTCTGAGAGCTGGTTCCGGCATGTCCGGCAGATGATTCCGGAGTGTCCGCCAAGTGGTTCTGGCATACCCGGCTGGTGATTTGGGCATGTCAGGTAGGTGGCTCCGGCGTGCTCGGCAGGTTGTTCAGACGGGTCTGGCAGAAGTTTTCCGTCTGTTCGGGGTGTGGTTCCAGCATCTCATGCACATGGTTCTGGCACGTCTGAGATGTGGTTCCGGCCGGCCCGACAGGTGTTTCCACAGTGTCCGCCAAGTGGTACTGGCGTAGTTGGCAGGTGATTTTGGCATGACCGGCAGGTGGTTCCAGCAAGCCCGGCAGGTGATTCCGAAGTGTTCCCCAACTGGTTGTGGCGTAGCCGGCAGGTGATTTTTGCGTGTCCGGCAGGTGGTTCTGGCGAGTCGAGCAGGTGGTTCCGGCGTGCTCGGCAGGTGCTTCCGGGGTCATTGGCACGTGGTTCTGGCATATCTGAGAGGTGGTTCCGGCATGCCCGGCAGGTGATTCCGGAGTGTTCGCCAAGTGTTTCCGGCATAGCCGGCAGGTGATTTTGCATGTCCAGCGGTCGTTCAGGCGGGTCGAGCCGGTGGTTCCGGCGTGTCCCGCAGGTGGTTCCGGTCTGTCCGGCAGGTGGTTCTGTGGTGTCCGGCACGAGGTTCAGTCTAACAGGCTGTGCCGGCATGCCCCTCACGTGATTCCGGCTTGTCCCCGAAGTGGTGCTGGTGTAGCGGGCAGGTGATTTTGGCGTGTCCGGCAGGTGGTTCAGGCGAGTTGAGCAGGTGGTTGCGACGTGCTCGGCAGGTGCTTCCGGCGTCTCCGGCACGTGTTTCTGGCACATCTGACTGGTGGTTCCGGCATGCCCAAAAGTTGATTCCGGTCTGTCCGGTAGGTGGTTCCGGCGTGCACGGCACGTGGTTCTGGTACGTGTCAGAGGTGGTTGCGTATGCCCAACAGGTGATTCCGGACTGTCCGCCACGTGCTTCTGGCACGTCTGAGAGGTGGTTCCAACATGTCCGGCAGGTCATTTCGGAGAGTCGTCCAAGTGGTTCTGGCGTAGCCCGCAGGTGATTTTGGCGTGTCCGGCAGGTGGTTCCGCCGTGCTCGGCAGGTGGTTCAGGCATGGCCGTCACGTGGTTCCAGTCTGTCCAGGACGTGTTTCCAGCTTCTCCGGCAGGTGGTTCTGGTACGTCAGAGAGGTGGTTCCGCCATGGCTGGCAGGTGATCCCGGACCGTCCCCCAGGTGGTTCTGGCATAGCCAGCAGTTGATATTGGCCTGTCCGGCAGGTGGTTCCAGCGAGTCGAACAGGTGGCTCCGGCGTGCTCGGCAGGTGGTTCCGGTCTGTCCGGTAGGTGATTCCGGCGTGTCCGGCACGTGCTTCCGGCACGTCTGAGAGGTGGTTCCGGCATGCGAGACAGGTGATTTCGGAGTGTCCGCCAGGTGGTTCTGGCGTACCCGGCAGGTGATTTTGGCGTGTCCGGCAGTTGGTTCTGGCGAGTCGAGCAGGTGGCTCCGGCATGCTCGGCAGGTGCTTCTGGCGTCTCCGGCACGTGGTTCTGGTGTGTCTGATAGCTGGTTCCGGCATGTCCGGCAGATGATTCCGGAGTGTCCGCCAAGTGGTTCTGGCACAGCCAGCAGTTGATTTTGGCGTGTCAGGGAGGTGGTACCGGTGAGTCGAGCAGGTGGTTCCGGCGTGCTCAGCAGGTGGTTCAGGCGGTTCTGGCAGGTGGTATCCCTCTGTTCGGGGTGTGGTTCCAGCATCTCATGAACACGTTTCTGGCACGTCTGAGATGTGGTTCCAGCCGGCCCGACAGGTGTTTCCGCAGTGTCAGCCAAGCGGTTCTGGCGTAGGTTGCAGGTGATTTTGGCATGACCGGCAGGTGGTTCCAGCAAGCCTGGCAGGTGATTCCAAAGTGTTCACCAACTGGTTGTGGCGTAGCCGGCAGGTGATTTTTGCGTGATCGGCAGGTGGTTCTGGCGAGTCGAGCAGGTGGTTCGGCGTGCTCGGCTGGTGCTTCCGGGGTCATTGGCACGGGGTTCTGGCATGTCTGAGAGGTGGTTCCTGCATGCCCGGCAAGTGATTCCGGAGTGTTCGCCAAGTGGTTCTGGCATAGTCGGCAGGTGATTTTGGCATGTCCGGCAGGTGGTTCAGGCGAGTTGAGCAGGTGGTTCCAACGTGCTTGGCAGGTGCTTCCGGCGTCTCTGGCACGTGTTTCTGGCACATCTGACAGGTGGTTCCGGCATGCCCGAAAGGTGATTCCGGTCTGTCCGGTAGGTGGTTCCAGCCTGCACGGCATGTGGTTCTGGTACGTCTCAGAGGTGGTTGCGCATGCCCAACAGGTGATTCCGGACTGTCCGCCACATGGTTCTGGCACGTCTGAGAGGTGGTTCCGGCATGCCCGGCAGGTCATCCCAGAGAGTCCTCCAAGTGTTTCTGGCATAGCACGCAGGTGATTTTGGCGTGTCTGGCAGGTTGTTCCGTTGTGCTTGGCAGGTGGTTCAGGCTTGGCCGGCAGGTGGTTCCAGACTGTCCAGGACGTGTTTCCAGCTTCTCCGGCAGGTGGTTCTGGTACGTCTGAGAGGTGGTTCCGCCATGGCTGGCAGGTGATCCCGGACCGTCCCCCAGGTGGTTCTGGCATAGCCAGCAGTTGATATTGGCCTGTCCGGCAGTTGGCTCCAGCGAGTCGAACAGGTGGCTCCGGCGTGCTCGGCAGGTGGTTCCGGTCTGTCCGGTAGGTGATTCCGGCGTGTCCGGCACGTGCTTCCGGCACGTCTGAGAGGTGGTTCCGCCATGCGCGACAGGTGATTTCGGAGTGTCCGCCAGGTGGTTCTGGCGTACCCGGCAGGTGATTTTGGGGTGTCCGGCAGGTGTTTCTGGCGAGTCGAGCAGGTGGCTCCGGCATGCTCGGCAGGTGCTTCCGGCGTCTCCGGCACGTGGTTCTGGTGTGTCTGAGAGCTGGTTCCGGCATGTCCGGCAGATGATTCCAGTGTGTCCGCCAAGTGGTTCTGGCATACCCGGCTGGTGATTTGGGCATGTCAGTTAGGTGGTTCCAGCGAGTCGAGCAGGTGGCTCCGGCGTGTTCGGCAGGTTGTTCAGACGGGTCTGGCAGGTGTTTTCCGTTTGTTCGGGGTGTGGTTCCAGCATCTCGTGCACATGGTTCTGGCACGTCTGAGATGGGGTTCCGGCCGGCCCGACAGGTGTTTCCACAGTGTCCGCCAAGTGGTACTGGCGTAGTTGGCAGGTGATTTTGGCATGACCGGCAGGTGGTTCCAGCAAGCCGGGCAGGTGATTCCGAAGTGTTCCCCAACTGGTTGTGGCGTAGCCGGCAGGTGATTTGTGCGTGTCCGTCAGGTGGTTCTGGCGAGTCGAGCATGTGGTTCCGGCGTGCTCGGCAGGTGCTTCCGGGGTCATTGGCACGTGGTTCTGTCATATCTGAGAGGTGGTTCCGGCATGCCCGGCAGGTGATTCCGGAGTGTTCGCCAAGTGTTTCCGGCATAGCTGGCAGGTGATTTTGCATGTCCAGCGGTCGTTCCGGTGGGTCGAGCCGGTGGTTCCGGCGTGTCCGGCAGGTGGTTCCGGTCTGTCCGGCAGGTGGTTCTGTGGTGTCCGGCACGACGTTCAGTCTGAGAGGCTGTGCCGGCATGCCCCTCACGTGATTCCGGCTTGTCCCCGAAGTGGTGCTGGTGTAGCGGGCAGGTGATTTTGGCGTGTCCGGCTGGTGGTTCAGGCGAGTTGAGCAGGTGGTTGCGACGTGCTCGGCAGGTGCTTCCGGCGTCTCCGGCACGTGTTTCTGGCACATCTGACTGGTGGTTCCGGCATGCCCAAAAGTTGATTCCGGTCTGTCCGCTAGGTGGTTCCGGCGTGCACGGCACGTGGTTCTGGTACGTGTCAGAGGTGGTTGCGTATGCCCAACAGGTGATTCCGGACTGTCCGCCACGTGCTTCTGGCACGTCTGAGAGGTGGTTCCAACATGCCCGGCAGGTCATTTCGGAGAGTCGTCCAAGTGGTTCTGGCGTAGCCCGCAGGTGATTTTGGCGTGTCCGGCAGGTGGTTCCGCCGTGCTCGGCAGGTGGTTCAGGCATGGCCGTCACGTGGTTCCAGTCTGTCCAGGACGTGTTTCCAGCTTCTCCGGCAGGTGGTTCTGGTACGTCTGAGAGGTGGTTCCGCCATGGCTGGCAGGTGATCCCGGACTGTCCCCCAGGTGGTTCTGGCATAGCCAGCAGTTGATATTGGCCTGTCCGGCAGGTGGTTCCAGCGAGTCGAACAGGTGGCTCCGGCGTTCTTGGCAGGTGGTTCCGGTCTGTCCGGTAGGTGTTTCCGGCGTGTCTGGCACGTGCTTCCGGCACGTCTGAGAGGTGGTTCCGGCATGCGCGGCAGGTGATTCCGTAGTGTCCGCCAGGTGGTTCTGGCATACCCGGCAGGTGATTTTGGCGTGTCCGGCAGGTGTTTCTGGCGAGTCGAGCAGGTGGCTCCGGCATGCTCGGCAGGTGCTTCCGGCGTCTCCGGCACTTGGTTCTGGTGTGTCTGAGAGCTGGTTCCGGCATGTCCGGCAGATAATTCCGGAGTGTCCGCCAAGTGGTTCTGGCATACCCAGCAGGTGATTTTGGCGTGTCAGGGAGGTGGTACCGGTGAGTCGAGCAGGTGGTTCCGGCGTGCTCAGCAGGTGGTTCAGGCGGTTCTGTCAGGTGGTATCCGTCTGTTCGGGGTGTGGTTCCAGCATCTCATGAACACGTTTCTGGCACGTCTGAGATGTGGTTCCAGCCGGCCCGACAGGTGTTTCCGCAGTGTCCGCCAAGCGGTTCTGGCGTAGTTGGCAGGTGATTTTGGCATGACCGGCAGGTGGT
Organism: Equus przewalskii; assembly: GCF_037783145.1. Taxonomy (NCBI): domain Eukaryota; kingdom Metazoa; phylum Chordata; class Mammalia; order Perissodactyla; family Equidae; genus Equus; species Equus przewalskii. Next base: position 11,317 of record NW_027227999.1, read on the forward strand.
TCCAGCAAGCCCGGCAGGTGATTCCGAAGTGTTCCCCAACTGGTTGTGGCGTAGCCGGCAGGTGATTTTTGCGTGTCCGGCAGGTGGTTCTGGCGAGTCGAGCATGTGGTTCCGGCGTGCTCGGCTGGTGCTTCCGGGGTCATTTGCACGGGGTTCTGGCATGTCTGAGAGGTGGTTCCTGCATGCCCGGCAAGTGATTCCGGAGTGTTCGCCAAGTGGTTCTGGCATAGTCGGCAGGTGATTTTGGCATGTCCGGCAGGTGGTTCAGGCGAGTTGAGCAGGTGGTTCCAACGTGCTTGGCAGGTGCTTCCGGCGTCTCCGGCACGTGTTTCTGGCACATATGACAGGTGGTTCCGGCATGCCCGAAAGGTGATTCCGGTCTGTCCGGTAGGTGGTTCCAGCCTGCACGGCATGTGGTTCTGGTACGTCTCAGAGGTGGTTGCGCATGCCCAACAGGTGATTCCGGACTGTCCGCCACATGGTTCTGGCACGTCTGAGAGGTGGTTCCGGCATGCGCGACAGGTGATTTCAGAGTGTCCGCCAAGTGGTTCTGACATACCCGGCTGGTGATTTGGGCATGTCAGGTAGGTGGTTCCCGCGAGTCGAGCAGGTGGCTCCGGCGTGCTCGGCAGGTTGTTCAGACGGGTCTGGCAGGTGTTTTCCGTCTGTTCGGGGTGTGGTTCCAGCATCTCATGCACATGGTTCTGGCACGTCTGAGATGTGGTTCCGGCCGGCCCGACAGGTGTTTCCACAGTGTCCGCCAAGTGGTACTGGCGTAGTTGGCAGGTGATTTTGGCATGACCGGCAGGTGGTTCCAGCAAGCCCGGCAGGTGATTCCGAAGTGTTCCCCAACTGGTTGTGGCGTAGCCGGCAGGTGATTTTTGCGTGTCCGGCAGGTGGTTCTGGCGAGTCGAGCAGGTGGTTCCGGCGGCTCGGCAGGTGCTTCCGGGGTCATTGGCACGTGGTTCTGGCATATCTGAGAGGTGGTTCCGGCATGCCCGGCAGGTGATTCCGGAGTGTTCGCCAAGTGTTTCCGGCATAGCCGGCAGGTGATTTTGCATGTCCAGCGGTCGTTCCGGCGGGTCGAGCCGGTGGTTCCGGCGTGTCCGGCAGGTGGTTCCGGTCTGTCCGGCAGGTGGTTCTGTGGTGTCCGGCACGAGGTTGAGTCTGAGAGGCTGTGCCGGCATGCCCCTCACGTGATTCCGGCTTGTCCCCGAAGTGGTGCTGGTGTAGCGGGCAGGTGATTTTGGCGTGTCCGGCAGGTGGTTCAGGCGAGTTGAGCAGGTGGTTGCGACGTGCTCGGCAGGTGCTTCCGGCGTCTCCGGCACGTGTTTCTGGCACATCTGACAGGTGGTTCCGGCATGCCCGAAAGGTGATTCCGGTCTGTCCGGTAGGTGGTTCCAGCCTGCACGGCATGTGGTTCTGGTACGTCTCAGAGGTGGTTGCACATGCCCAACAGGTGATTCCGGACTGTCCGCCACATGGTTCTGGCACGTCTGAGAGGTGGTTCCGGCATGCCCGGCAGGTCATCCCAGAGAGTCCTCCAAGTGGTTCTGGCATAACACGCAGGTGATTTTGGCGTGTCTGGCAGGTTGTTCCGTTGTGCTTGGCAGGTGGTTCAGGCTTGGCCGGCAGGTGGTTCCAGACTGTCCAGGACGTGTTTCCAGCTTCTCCGGCAGGTGGTTCTGGTACATCTGAGAGGTGGTTCCGCCATGGCTGGCAGGTGATTCCGGACCGTCCCCCAGGTGGTTCTGCCATAGCCAGCAGTTGATATTGGCCTGTCCAGCAGGTGGTTCCAGCGAGTCGAACAGGTGGCTCCGGCGTGCTCGGCAGGTGGTTCCGGTCTGTCCGGTAGGTGATTCCGGCGTGTCCGGCACGTGCTTCCGGCACGTCTGAGAGGTGGTTCCGGCATGCGCAACAGGTGATTTCGGAGTGTCCGCCAGGTGCTTCTGGCGTACCCGGCAGGTGATTTTGGCATGTCCGGCAGGTGTTTCTGGCCAGTCGAGCAGGTGGCTCCGGCATGCTCGGCAGGTGCTTCCGGCGTCTCCGGCACGTGGTTCTGGTGTGTCTGAGAGCTGGTTCCGGCATGTCCGGCAGATGATTCCGGAGTGTCCGCTAAGTGGTTCTGGCATACCCGGCTGGTGATTTGGGCATGTCAGGTTGGTGGTTTCGGCGAGTCGAGCAGGTGGCTCCGGCGTGCTCGGCAGGTTGTTCAGACGGGTCTGGCAGGTGTTTTCCGTCTGTTCGGGGTGTGGTTCCAGCATCTCATGCACATGGTTCTGGCACGTCTGAGATGTGGTTCCGGCCGGCCCGACAGGTGTTTCCACAGTGTCCGCCAAGTGGTACTGGCGTAGTTGGCAGGTGATTTTGGCATGACCGGCAGGTGGTTCCAGCAAGCCCGGCAGGTGATTCCGAAGTGTTCCCCAACTGGTTGTGGCGTAGCCGGCAGGTGATTTTTGCGTGTCCGGCAGGTGGTTCTGGCGAGTCGAGCAGGTGGTTCCGGCGTGCTCGGCAGGTGCTTCCGGGGTCATTGGCACGTGGTTCTGGCATATCTGAGAGGTGGTTCCGGCATGCCCGGCAGGTGATTCCGGAGTGTTCGCCAAGTGTTTCCGGCATAGCCGGCAGGTGATTTTGCATGTCCAGTGGTCGTTCCGGTGGGTCGAGCCGGTGGTTCCGGCGTGTCCGGCAGGTGGTTCCGGTCTGTCCGGCAGGTGGTTCTGTGGTGTCCGGCACGAGGTTCAGTCTGAGAGGCTGTGCCGGCATGCCCCTCACGTGATTCCGGCTTGTCCCCGAAGTGGTGCTGGTGTAGCGGGCAGGTGATTTTGGCGTGTCCGGCAGGTGGTTCAGGCGAGTTGAGCAGGTGGTTGCGACGTGCTCGGCAGGTGCTTCCGGCGGCTCCGGCACGTGTTTCTGGCACTTCTGACTGGTGGTTCCGGCATGCCCAAAAGTTGATTCCGGTCTGTCCGGTAGGTGGTTCCGGCGTGCACGGCACGTGGTTCTGGTACGTGTCAGAGGTGGTTGCGTATGCCCAACAGGTGATTCCGGACTGTCCACCACGTGCTTCTGGCACGTCTGAGAGGTGGTTCCAACATGCCCGGCAGGTCATTTCGGAGAGTCGTCCAAGTGGTTCTGGCGTAGCCCGCAGGTGATTTTGGCGTGTCCGGCAGGTGGTTCCGCCGTGCTCGGCAGGTGGTTCAGGCATGGCCGTCACGTGGTTCAAGTCTGTCCAGGACGTGTTTCCAGCTTCTGCGGCAGGTGGTTCTGGTACGTCTGAGAGGTGGTTCCGCCATGGCTGGCAGGTGATCCCGGACTGTCCCCCAGGTGGCTCTGGCATAGCCAGCAGTTGATATTGGCCTGTCCGGCAGGTGGTTCCAGCGAGTCGAACAGGTGGCTCCGGCGTGCTCGGCAGGTGGTTCCGGACTGTCCGGTAGGTGTTTCCGGCGTGTCTGGCACGTGCTTCCGGCACGTCTGAGAGGTGGTTCCGACATTCGCGGCACGTGATTCCGTAGTGTCCGCCAGGTGGTTCTGGCATAACCGGCAGGTGATTTTGGCGTGTCCGGCAGGTGTTTCTGGCGAGTCGAGCAGGTGGCTCCGGCATGCTCGGCAGGTGCTTCCGGCGTCTCCGGCACTTGGTTCTGGTGTGTCTGAGAGCTGGTTCTGGCATGTCCGGCAGATGATTCCGGAGTGTCCGCCAAGTGGTTCTGGCATACCCAGCAGGTGATTTTGGCGTGTCAGGGAGGTGGTACCGGTGAGTCGAGCAGGTGGTTCCGGCGTGCTCAGCAGGTGGTTCAGGCGGTTCTGGCAGGTGGTATCCGTCTGTTCGGGGTGTGGTTCCAGCATCTCATGAACACGTTTCTGGCACGTCTGAGATGTGGTTCCATCCGGCCCGACAGGTGTTTCCGCAGTGTCCGCCAAGCGGTTCTGGCGTAGTTGGCAGGTGATTTTGGCATGACCGGCAGGTGGTTCCAGCAAGCCTGGCAGGTGATTCCAAAGTGTTCACCAACTGGTTGTGGCGTAGCCGGCAGGTGATTTTTGCGTGATCGGCAGGTGGTTCTGGCGAGTCGAGCAGGTTTTTCCGGCGTGCTCGGCTGGTGCTTCCGGGGTCATTGGCACGGGGTTCTGGCATGTCTGAGAGGTGGTTCCTGCATGCCCAGCAAGTGATTCCGGAGTGTTCGCCAAGTGGTTCTGGCATAGTCGGCAGGTGATTTTGGCATGTCCGGCAGGTGGTTCAGGCGAGTTGAGCAGGTGGTTCCAACGTGCTTGGCAGGTGCTTCCGGCGTCTCCGGCACGTGTTTCTGGCACATCTGACAGGTGGTTCCGGCATGCCCGAAAGGTGATTCCGGTCTGTCCGGTAGGTGGTTCCAGCCTGCACGGCATGTGGTTCTGGTACGTCTCAGAGGTGGTTGCGCATGCCCAACAGGTGATTCCGGACTGTCCGCCACATGGTTCTGGCACGTCTGAGAGGTGGTTCCGGCATGCCCGGCAGGTCATCCCAGAGAGTCCTCCAAGTGGTTCTGGCATAACACGCAGGTGATTTTGGCGTGTCTGGCAGGTTGTTCCGTTGTGCTTGGCAGGTGGTTCAGGCTTGGCCGGCAGGTGGTTCCAGACTGTCCAGGACGTGTTTCCAGCTTCTCCGGCAGGTGGTTCTGGTACGTGTGAGAGGTGGTTCCGCCATGGCTGGCAGATGATTCCGGAGTGTCCGCCAAGTGGTTCTGGCATACCCGGCTGGTGATTTTGGCATGTCAGGTAGGTGGTTCCGGCGAGTCGAGCAGGTGGCTCCGGCGTGCTCGGCAGGTTGTTCAGACGGGTCTGGCAGGTGTTTTCCGTCTGTTCGGGGTGTGGTTTCAGCATCTCATGCACATGGTTCTGGCAAGCGTGAGATGTGGTTCCGGCCGGCCCGACAGGTGTTTCCACAGTGTCCGCCAAGTGGTACTGGCGTAGTTGGCAGGTGATTTTGGCATGACCGGCAGGTGGTTCCAGCAAGCCCGGCAGGTGATTCCGAAGTGTTCCCCAACTGGTTGTGGCGTAGCCGGCAGGTGATTTTTGCGTGTCCGGCAGGTGGTTCTGGCGAGTCGAGCAGGTGGTTCCGGCGTGCTCGGCAGGTGCTTCTGGGGTCATTGGCACGTGGTTCTGGCATATCTGAGAGGTGGTTCCGGCATGCCCGAAAGGTGATTCCGGTCTGTCCGGTAGGTGGTTCCAGCCTGCACGGCATGTGGTTCTGGTACTTCTCAGAGGTGGTTGCGCATGCCCAACAGGTGATTCCGGACTGTCCGCCACATGGTTCTGGCACGTCTGAGAGGTGGTTCCGGCATGCCCGGCAGGTCATCCCAGAGAGTCCTCCAAGTGGTTCTGGCATAACACGCAGGTGATTTTGGCGTGTCTGGCAGGTTGTTCCGTTGTGCTTGGCAGGTGGTTCAGGCTTGGCCGGCAGGTGGTTCCAGACTGTCCAGGACGTGTTTCCAGCTTCTCCGGCAGGTGGTTCTGGTACGTGTGAGAGGTGGTTCCGCCATGGCTGGAAGATGATTCCGGAGTGTCCGCCAAGTGGTTCTGGCATACCCGGCTGGTGATTTTGGCATGTCAGGTAGGTGGTTCCGGCGAGTCGAGCAGGTGGCTCCGGCGTGCTCGGCAGGTTGTTCAGACGGCTCTGGCAGGTGTTTTCCGTCTGTTCGGGGTGTGGTTCCAGCATCTCATGCACATGGTTCTGGCACGTCTGAGATGTGGTTCCGGCCGGCCCGACTGGTGTTTCCACAGTGTCCGCCATGTGGTACTGGCATAGTTGGCAGGTGATTTTGGCATGACCGGCAGGTGGTTCCAGCAAGCCCGGCAGGTGATTCCAAAGGGTTCCCCAACTGGTTGTGGCGTAGCCGGCAGGTGATTTTTGCGTGTCCGGCAGGTGGTTCTGGCGAGTCGAGCAGGTGGTTCCGGCGTGCTCGGCAGGTGGTTCAGGCATGGCCGTCACGTGGTTCCAGTCTGTCCAGGACGTGTTTCCAGCTTCTCCGGCAGGTGGTTCTGGTACGTCTGAGAGGTGGTTCCGCCATGGCTGGCAGGTGATCCCGGACTGTCCCCCAGGTGGTTCTGGCATAGCCAGCAGTTGATATTGGCCTGTCCGGAAGGTGGTTCCAGCGAGTCGAACAGGTGGCTCCGGCGTGCTCGGCAGGTGGTTCCGGACTGTCCGGTAGGTGATTCCGGCGTGTCCGGCACGTGCTTCCGGCACGTCTGAGAGGTGGTTCCGGCATGCGCGACAGGTGATTTCGGAGTGTCCACCAGTTGGTTCTGACGTACCCAGCAGGTGATTTTGGCGTGTCCGGCAGGTGTTTCTGGCGAGTCGAGCAGGTGGCTCCGGCATGCTCGGCAGGTGCTTCCGGCGTCTCCGGCACGTGGTTCTGGTGTGTCTGAGAGCTGGTTCCGGCATGTCCGGCAGATGATTCCGGAGTGTCCGCCAAGTGGTTCTGGCATACCCGGCTGGTGATTTTGGCATGTCAGGTAGGTGGTTCCGGCGAGTCGAGCAGGTGGCTCCGGAGTGCTTGGCAGGTTGTTCAGACGGGTCTGGCAGGTGTTTTCAGTCTGTTCGGGGTGTGGTTCCAGCATCTAATGCACATGGTTCTGGCACGTCTGAGATGTGGTTCCGGCCGGCCCGACAGGTGTTTCCACAGTGTCCGCCAAGTGGTACTGGCGTAGTTGGCAGGTGATTTTGGCATGACCGGCAGGTGGTTCCAGCAAGCCCGGCAGGTGATTCCAAAGTGTTCCTCAACTGGTTGTGGCGTAGCCGGCAGGTGATTTTTGCTTGTCCGGCAGGTGGTTCTGGCGAGTCGAGCAGGTGGTTCCGGCGTGCTCGGCAGGTGCTTCCGTGGTCATTGGCACGTGGTTCTGGCATATCTGAGAGGTGGTTCCGGCATGCCCGGCAGGTGATTCCGGAGTGTTCGCCAAGTGTTTCCGGCGTAGCCGGCAGGTGATTTTGCATGTCCAGCGGTCGTTCCGGCGGGTCGAGCCGGTGGTTCCGGAGTGTCCGGCAGGTGGTTCCGGTCTGTCCGGAATGTTGTTCTGTGGTGTCCGGCACGAGGTTCAGTCTGAGAGGCTGTGCCGGCATAACCCTCACTTGATTCCGGCTTGTCCCCGAAGTGGTGCTGGTGTAGCGGGCAGGTGATTTTGGCGTGTCCGGCAGGTGGTTCAGGAGAGTTGAGCATGTGGTTCCGGCGTGCTCGGCTGGTGCTTCCGGGGTCATTGGCACGGGGTTCTGGCATGTCTGAGAGGTGGTTCCTGCATGCCCGGCAAGTGATTCCGGAGTGTTCGCCAAGTGGTTCTGGCATAGTCGGCAGGTGATTTTGGCATGTCCGGCAGGTGGTTCAGGCGAGTTGAGCAGGTGGTTCCAACGTGCTTGGCAGGTGCTTCCGGCGTCTCCGGCAAGTGTTTCTGGCACATCTGACAGGTGGTTCCGGCATGCCCGAAAGGTGATTCCGGTCTGTCCGGTAGGTGGTTCCAGCCTGCACGGCATGTGGTTCTGGTACGTCTCAGAGGTGGTTGCGCATGCCCAACAGGTGATTCCGGACTGTGCGCCACATGGTTCTGGCACGTCTGAGAGGTGGTTCCGGCATGCCCGGCAGGTCATCCCAGAGAGTCCTGCAAGTGGTTCTGGCATAACACGCAGGTGATTTTGGCGTTTCTGGCAGGTTGTTCCGTTGTGCTTGGCAGGTGGTTCAGGCTTGGCCGGCAGGTGGTTCCAGACTGTCCAGGACGTGTTTCCAGCTTCTCCGGCAGGTGGTTCTGGTACGTGTGAGAGGTGGTTCCGCCATGGCTGGCAGGTGATCCCGGACTGTCCCCCAGGTGGTTCTGGCATAGCCAGCAGTTAATATTGGCCTGTCCGGCAGGTGGTTCCAGCCAGTCGAACAGGTGGCTGCAACGTGCTCGGCAGGTGGATCCGGTCTGTCCGCTAGGTGATTCCGGCGTGTCCGGCAGGTGCTTCCGGCACGTCTGAGAGTTGGTTCCGGCATGCGCGACAGGTGATTTCGGAGTGTCCGCCAGGTGGTTCTGGCGTACCCGGCAGGTGATTTTGGCGTGTCTGGCAGGTTGTTCCGTTGTGCTTGGCAGGTGGTTCAGGCTTGGCCGGTAGGTGGTTCCAAACTGTCCACGACGTGTTTCCAGCTTCTCCGGCAGCTGGTTCTGTTACGTCTGAGAGGTGGTTGCGCCATGGCTGGCAGGTGATTCCGGACCGTCCCCCATGTGGTTCTGGCATAGCCAGCAGTTGATATTGGCCTGTCCGGCAGGTGGTTCCAGCGAGTCGAACAGGTGGCTCCGGCGTGCTCGGCAGGTGGTTCTGGTCTGTCCGGTAGGTGATTCCGGCGTGTCCGGCACGTGCTTCCGGCACGTCTGAGAGGTGGTTCCGGCATGCGCGACAGGTGATTTCGGAGTGTCCGCCAGGTGGTTCTGGCGTACCCGGCAGGTGATTTTGGCGTGTCCGGCAGGTGTTTCTGGCGAGTCGAGCAGGTGTCTCCAGCATGCTCGGCAGGTCCTTCTGGCGTCTCCGGCACGTGGTTCTGGTGTGTCTGAGAGCTGGTTCCGGCATGTCCGGCAGATGATTCCGGAGTGTCCGCCAAGTGGTTCTGGCATACCCGGCTGGTGATTTTGGCATGTCAGGTAGTTGGTTCCGGCGAGTCGAGCACGTGGCTCCAGCGAGCTCGGCAGGTTGTTCAGACGTGTCTGGCAGGTGTTTTCCGTCTTTTCGGGGTGTGGTTCCAGCATCTCATGCACATGGTTCTGGCACGTCTGAGATGTGGTTCCGGCCGGCCCGACAGGTGTTTCCACAGTGTCCGCCAAGTGGTACTGGCGTAGTTGGCAGGTGATTTTGGCATGAGCGGCAGGTGGTTCCAGCAAGCCCGGCAGGTGATTCCGAAGTGTTCCCCAACTGGTTGTGGCGTAGCCGGCAGGTGATTTTTGCGTGTCCGGCAGGTGGTTCCGCCGTGCTCGGCAGGTGGTTCAGGCATGGCCGTCACGTGGTTCCAGTCTGTCCAGGACGTGTTTCAAGCTTCTCCGGCAGGTGGTTCTGGAACGTCTGAGAGGTGGTTCCGCCATGGCTGGCAGGTGATCCCGGACTGTCCCCCAGGTGGTTCTGGCATAGCCAGCAGTTGATATTGGCCTGTCCGGCAGGTGGTTCCAGCGAGTCGAACAGGTGGCTCCGGCGTTCTTGGCAGGTGGTTCCGGTCTGTCCGGTAGGTGTTTCCGGCGTGTCTGGCACGTGCTTCCGGCACGTCTGAGAGGTGGTTCCGGCATGCGCGGCAGGTGATTCCGTAGTGTCCGCCAGGTGGTTCTGGCGTGTCCGGCAGGTGTTTCCAGCGAGTAGAGCAGGTGGCTCCGGCATGCTCGGCAGGTGCTTCCGGCGTCTCCGGCACTTGGTTCTGGTGTGTCTGAGAGCTGGTTCCGGCATGTCCGGCAGGTGATTCCGGAGTGTCCGCCAAGTGGTTCTGGCATACCCAGCAGGTGATTTTGGCGTGTCAGGGAGGTGGTACCGGTGAGTCGAGCAGGTGGTTCCGGCGTGCTCAGCAGGTGGTTCAGGCGGTTCTGGCAGGTGGTATCCGTCTGTTCGGGGTGTGGTTCCAGCATCTCATGAACACGTTTCTGGCACGTCTGAGATGTGGTTCCAGCCGGCCCGACAGGTGTTTCCGCAGTGTCCGCCAAGCGGTTCTGGCGTAGTTGGCAGGTGATTTTGGCATGACTGGCAGGTGGTTCCAGCAAGCCTGGCAGGTGATTCCAAAGTGTTCACCAACTGGTTGTGGCGTAGCCGGCAGGTGATTTTTGCGTGATCGGCAGGTGGTTCTGGCGAGTCGAGCAGGTGGTTCCGGCGTGCTCGGCTGGTGCTTCCGGGGTCATTGGCACGGGGTTCTGGCATGTCTGAGAGGTGGTTCCTGCATGCCCGGCAAGTGATTCCGGAGTGTTCGCCAAGTGGTTCTGGCATAGTCGGCAGGTGATTTTGGCATGTCCGGCAGGTGGTTCAGGCGAGTTGAGCAGGTGGTTCCAACGTGCTTGGCAGGTGCTTCCGGCGTCTCCGGCACGTGTTTCTGGCACATCTGACAGGTGGTTCCGGCATGCCCGAAAGGTGATTCCGGTCTGTCCGGTAGGTGGTTCCAGCCTGCACGGCATGTGGTTCTGGTACGTCTCAGAGGTGGTTGCGCATGCCCAACAGGTGATTCCAGACTGTCCGCCACATGGTTCTGGCACGTCTGAGAGGTGGTTCCGGCATGCCCGGCAGGTCAGCCCAGAGAGTCCTCCAAGTGGTTCTGGCATAACACGCAGGTGATTTTGGCGTGTCTGGCAGGTTGTTCCGTTGTGCTTGGCAGGTGGTTCAGGCTTGGCCGGCAGGTGGTTCCAGACTGTCCAGGACGTGTTTCCAGCTTCTCCGGCAGGTGGTTCTGGCATATCTGAGAGGTGGTTCCGGCATGCCCTGTAGGTGATTCCGGAGTGTTCGCCAAGTGTTTCCGGCGTAGCCGGAGGTGATTTTGCATGTCCAGCGGTCGTTCCGGCAGGTCGAGTCGGTGGTACCGGCGTGTCCGGCAGGTGTTTCCGGTCTGTCCGCAGGTGGTTCTGTGGTGTCCGGCACGAGGTTCAGTCTGAGAGGCTGTGCCGGCATGCCCCTCACGTGATTCCGGCTTGTCCCTGAAGTGGTGCTGGTGTAGCGGGCAGGTGATTTTGGCGTGTCCGGCAGGTGGTTCAGGCGAGTTGAGCAGGTGGTTGCGACGTGCTCGGCAGGTGCTTCCGGCGTCTCCGGCACGTGTTTCTGGCACATCTGACTGGTGGTTCCGGCATGCCCAAAAGTGGATTCCGGTCTGTCCGGTAGGTGGTTCGGCGTGCACGGCACGTGGTTCTGGTACGTCTCAGAGGTGGTTGCGTATGCCCAACAGGTGATTCCGGACTGTCCGCCACGTGCTTCTGGCACGTCTGAGAGGTGGTTCCAACATGCCCGGCAGGTCATTTCGGAGAGTCGTCCAAGTGGTTCTGGCGTAGCCCGCAGGTGATTTTGGCGTGTCCGGCAGGTGGTTCCGCCGTGCTCGGCAGGTGGTTCAGGCATGGCCGTCACGTGGTTCCAGTCTGTCCAGGACGTGTTTCCAGCTTCTCCGGCAGGTGGTTCTGGCACATCTGACTGGTGGTTCCGGCATGCCCAAAACTTGATTCCGGTCTGTCCGGTAGGTGATTCCGGCGTGTCCGGCACGTGCTTCCGGCACGTCTGAGAGGTGGTTCCGGCATGCGCGACAGGTGATTTCGGAGTGTCCGCCAGGTGGTTCTGGCATACCCGGCAGGTGATTTTGGCGTGTCCGGCATGTGTTTCTGGCGAGTCGAGCAGGTGGCTCCGGCATGCTCGGCAGGTGCTTCCGGCGTCTCCGGCACGTGGTTCTGGTGTGTCTGAGAGCTGGTTCCGGCATGTCCGGCAGATGATTCCGGAGTGTCCGCCAAGTGGTTCTGGCATACCCGGCTGGTGATTTGGGCATGTCTGGTAGGTGGTTCCGGCGAGTCGAGCAGGTGGCTCCGGCGTGCTCGGCAGGTTGTTCAGACGGGTCTGGCAGGTGTTTTCCGTCTGTTCGCGGTGTGGTTCCAGCATCTCATGCACATGGTTCTGGCACGTCTGAGATGCGGTTCCGGCCGGCCCGACAGGTGTTTCCACAGTGTCCGCCAAGTGGTACTGGCGTAGTTGGCAGGTGATTTTGGCATGACCGGCAGGTGGTTCCAGCAAGCCCGGCAGGTGATTCCGAAGTGTTCCCCAACTGGTTGTGGCGTAGCCGGCAGGTGATTTTTGAGTGTCCGGCAGGTGGTTCTGGCGAGTCGAGCAGGTGGTTCCGGCGTGCTCGGCAGGTGCTTCCGGGGTCATTGGCACGTGGTTCTGGCATATCTGAGAGGTGGTTCCGGCATGCCCAGTAGGTGATTCCGGAGTGTTCGCCAAGTGTTTCCGGCGTAGCCAGCAGGTGATTTTGCATGTCCAGCGGTCGTTCCGGCGGGTCGAGCCGGTGGTTCCGGCGTGTCCGGCAGGTTGTTCCGGTCTGTCCGGCAGGTGGTTCTGTGGTGTCCGGCACGAGGTTCAGTCTGAGAGGCTGTGCCGGCATGCCCCTCACGTGATTCCGGCTTGTCCCCGAAGTGGTGCTGGTGTAGCAGGCAGGTGATTTTGGCGTGTCCGGGAGGTGGTTCAGGCGAGTTGAGCAGGTGGTTGCAACGTGCTCGGCAGGTGCTTCCGGCGTCTCCGTCACGTGTTTCTGGCACATCTGACTGGTGGTTCCGGCATGCCCAAGAGTTGATTCTGGTCTGTCCGGTAGGTGGTTCCGGCGTGCACGGCACGTGGTTCTGGTACGTCTCAGAGGTGGTTGCGTATGCCCAACAGGTGATTCCGGACTGTCCGCCACGTGCTTCTGGCACGTCTGAGAGGTGGTTCCAACATGCCCGGCAGGTCATTTCGGAGAGTCGTCCAAGTGGTTCTGGCGTAGCCCGCAGGTGATTTTGGCGTGTCCGGCAGGTGGTTCCGCCGTGCTCGGCAGGTGGTTGAGGCATGGCCGTCACGTGGTTCCAGTCTGTCCAGGACGTGTTTCCAGCTTCTCCGGCAGGTGGTTCTGGTACGTCAGAGAGGTGGTTCCGCCATGGCTGGCAGGTGATCCCGGACTGTCCCCCAGGTGGTTCTGGCATAGCCAGCAGTTGATATTGGCCTGTCCGGCAGGTGGTTCCAGCGAGTCGAACAGGTGGCTCTGGCGTGCTCGGCAGGTGGTTCCGGTCTGTCCGGTAGGTGATTCCGGCGTGTCCGGCACGTGCTTCCGGCACGTCTGAGAGGTGGTTCCGGCATGCGCGACAGGTGATTTCGGAGTGTCCGCCAGGTGGTTCTGGCGTACCCGGCAGGTGATTTTGGCGTGTCCGGCATGTGTTTCTGGCGAGTCGAGCAGGTGGCTCCGGCATGCTCGGCAGGTGCTTCCGGCGTCTCCGGCACGTGGTTCTGGTGTGTCTGAGAGCTGGTTCCGGCATGTCCGGCAGATGATTCCGGAGTGTCCGCCAAGTGGTTCTGGCATACCCGGCTGGTGATTTGGGCATGTCAGGTAGGTGGTTCCGGTGAGTCGAGCAGGTGGCTCCGGCGTGCTCGGCAGGTTGTTCAGACGGGTCTGGCAGGTGTTTTCCGTCTGTTCGGGGTGTGGTTCCAGCATCTCATGCACATGGTTCTGGCACGTCTGAGATGTGGTTCCGGCCGGCCCGACAGGTGTTTCCACAGTGTCCGCCAAGTGGTACTGGCGTAGTTGGCAGGTGATTTTGGCATGACCGGCAGGTGGTTCCAGCAAGCCCGGCAGGTGATTCCGAAGTGTTCCCCAACCGGTTTTGGCGTAGCCGGCAGGCGATTTTTGCGTGTCCAGCAGGTGGTTCTGGCGAGTCGAGCAGGTGGTTCCGGCGTGCTCGGCAGGTGCTTCCAGGGTCATTGGCACGTGGTTCTGGCATATCTGAGAGGTGGTTCGGGCATGCCCGGCAGGTGATTCCGGAGTGTTCGCCAAGTGTTTGCGGCGTAGCCGGCAGGTGATTTTGCATGTCCAGCGGTCGTTCCGGCGGGTCGAGCCGGTGGTTCCGGCGTGTCCGGCAGGTGGTTCCGGTCTGTCCGGCAGGTGGTTCTGTGGTGTCCGGCACGAGGTTCAGTCTGAGAGGCTGTGCCGGCATGCCCCTCACGTGATTCCGGCTTGTACCCGAAGTGGTGCTGGTGTAGCGGGCAGGTTATTTTTGCACGTCCGGCAGGTGGTTCAGGCGAGTTGAGCAGGTGGTTGCGACGTGCTCGGCAGGTGCTTCCGGCGTCTCCGGCACGTGTTTCTGGCACATCTGACTGGTGGTTCCGGCATGCCCAAAAGTTGATTCCGGTCTGTCCGGTAGGTGGTTCCGGCATGCACGGCACGTGGTTCTGGTACGTCTCAGAGGTGGTTGCGTATGCCCAACAGGTGATTCCGGACTGTCCGCCACCTGCTTCTGGCACGTCTGAGATGTGCTTCCAACATGCCCGGCAGGTCATTTCGGAGAGTCGTCCAAGTGGTTCTGGCGTAGCCCGCAGGTGATTTTGGCGTGTCCGGCAGGTGGTTCCGCCGTGCTCGGCAGGTGGTTCAGGCATGGCCGTCACGTGGTTCCAGTCTGTCCAGGACGTGTTTCCAGGTTGTCGGTTAGGTGGTTCTGGTACGTCTGAGAGGTGGTTCCGCCATGGCTGGCAGGTGATCCCGGACTGTCCCCCAGGTGGTTCTGGCATAGCCAGCAGTTGATACTGGCCTTTCCGGCAGGTTGTTCCAGCGAGTCGAACAGGTGGCTCCGGCGTTCTTGGCAGGTGGTTCCGGTCTGTCCGGTAGGTTTTTCCGGCGTGTCTGGCACGTGCTTCCGGCACGTCTGAGAGGTGGTTCCGGCATGCCCGTCAGGTGATTCCGGAGTGTGCGCCAAGTGTTTCCTGCGTAGCCGGCAGGTGATTTTGCATGTCCAGCGGTCGTCCGGCGGGTCGAGCCGGTGGTTCCGGCGTGTCCGGCAGGTGGTTCCGGTCTGTCCGGCAGGTGGTTCTGTGGTGTCCGGCACGAGGTTCAGTCTGAGAGGCTGTGCCGGCATGCCCCTCACGTGATTCCGGCTTGTCCCCGAAGTGGTGCTGGTGTAGCGGGCAGGTGATTTTGGCGTGTCCGGCAGGTGGTTCAGGCGAGTTGAGCAGGTGGTTGCGACGTGCTCGGCAGGTGCTTCCGGCGTCTCCGGCACGTGTTTCTGGCACATCTGACTGGTGGTTCCGGCATGCCCAAAAGTGGATTCCGGTCTGTCCGGTAGGTGGTTCGGCGTGCACGGCACGTGGTTCTGGTACGTCTCAGAGGTGGTTGCGTATGCCCAACAGGTGATTCCGGACTGTCCGCCACGTGCTTCTGGCACGTCTGAGATGTGGTTCCAACATGCCCGGAAGGTCATTTCGGAGAGTCGTCCAAGTGGTTCTGGCGTAGCCCGCAGGTGATTTTGGCGTGTCCGGCAGTTGGTTCCGCCGTGCTCGGCAGGTGGTTCAGGCATGGCCGTCACGTGGTTCCAGTCTGTCCAGGACGTGTTTCCCGCTTTTCCGGCACGTGGTTCTGGTACGTCTCAGAGGTGGTTGCGCATGCCCAACAGGTGATTCCAGACTGTCTGCCACATGGTTCTGGCACGTCTGAGAGGTGGTTCCGGCATGCCCGGCATGTCATCCCAGAGAGTCCTCCAAGTGGTTCTGGCATAACACGCAGGTGATTTTGGCGTGTCTGGCATGTTGTTCCCTTGTGCTTGGCAGGTGGTTCAGGCTTGGCCGGCAGGTGGTTCCAGACTGTCCAGGATGTTTTTCCAGCTTCTCCGGCAGGTGGTTCTGGTATGTCTTAGAGGTGGTTCCGCCATGGCTGGCAGGTGATTCCAGACCGTCCCCCAGGTGGTTCTGGCATAGCCAGCAGTTGATATTGGCCTGTCCGGCAGGTGGTTCCAGCAAGTTGAACAGGTGGCTCAGGCGTTCTTGGCAGATGGTTCCGGTCTGTCCAGTAGGTGTTTCCGGCGTGTCTGGCACGTGCTTCCGGCACGTCTGAAAAGTGGTTCTGGCATGCGCGGCAGGTGATTCCGTAGTGTCCACCAGGTGGTTCTGGCATACCCAGCAGGTGATTTTGGCGTGTCCGGCAGGTGTTTCTGGCGAGTCGAGCAGGTGGCTCCGGCATGCTCGGCAGGTGCTTCCGGCGTCTCCGGCACTTGGTTCTGGTGTGTCTGAGAGCTGGTTCCGGCATGTCCGGCAGATGATTCCGGAGTGTCCGCCAAGTGGTTCTGGCATACCCAGCAGGTGATTTTGGCGTGTCAGGGAGGTGGTACCGGTGAGTCGAGCAGGTGGTTCCGGCGTGCTCAGCAGGTGGTTCAGGCGGTTCTGGCAGGTGGTATCCGTCTGTTCGGGGTGTGGTTCCAGCATCTCATGAACACGTTTCTGGCACGTCTGAGATGTGGTTCCAGCCGGCCCGACAGGTGTTTCCGCAGTGTCCGCCAAGCGGTTCTGGCGTAGTTGGCAGTTGATTTTGGCATGACTGGCAGGTGGTTCCAGCAAGCCTGGCAGGTGATTCCAAAGTGTTCACCAACTGGTTGTGGCGTAGCCGGCAGGTGATTTTTGCGTGATCGGCAGGTGGTTCTGGCGAGTCGAGCAGGTGGTTCCGGCGTGCTCGGCTGGTGCTTCCGGGGTCATTGGCACGGGGTTCTGGCATGTCTGAGAGGTGGTTCCTGCATGCCCGGCAAGTGATTCCGGAGTGTTCGCCAAGTGGTTCTGGCATAGTCGGCAGGTGATTTTGGCATGTCCGGCAGGTGGTTCAGGCGAGTTGAGCAGGTGGTTCCAACGTGCTTGGCAGGTGCTTCCGGCGTCTCCGGCACGTGTTTCTGGCACATCTGACAGGTGGTTCCGGCATGCCCGAAAGGCGATTCCGGTCTGTCCGGTAGGTGGTTCCAGCCTGCACGGCATGTGGTTCTGGTACGTCTCAGAGGTGGTTGCGCAGGCCCAACAGGTGATTCCGGACTGTCCGCCACATGGTTCTGGCACGTCTGAGAGGTGGTTCCGGCACGCCCGGCAGGTCATCCCAGAGAGTCCTCCAAGTGGTTCTGGCATAACACGCAGGTGATTTTGGCGTGTCTGGCAGGTTGTTCCGTTGTGCTTGGCAGGTGGTTCAGGCTTGGCCGGCAGGTGGTTCCAGACTGTCCAGGACGTGTTTCCAGCTTCTCCGGCAGGTGGTTCTGGTACGTGTGAGAGGTGGTTCCGCCATGGCTGGCAGGTGATTCCGGACCGTCCCCCAGGTGGTTCTGGCATAGCCAGCAGTTGATATTGGCCTGTCCGGCAGGTGGTTCCAGCGAGTCGAACAGGTGGCTCTGGCGTGCTAGTAAGGTGGTTCCGGTCTGTCCGGTAGGTGATTGCGGCGTGTCCGGCACGTGCTTCCGGCACGTCTGAGAGGTGGTTCCGGCATGCGCGACAGGTGATTTCGGAATGTCCGCCAGGTGGTTCTGGCGTACCCGGCAGGTGATTTTGGCGTGTCCGGCAGGTGTTTCTGGCGAGTCGAGCAGGTGGCTCCGGCATGCTCGGCAGGTGCTTCCGGCGTCTCTGGCACGTGGTTCTGGTGTGTCTGAGAGCTGGTTCCGGCATGTCCGGCAGATGATTCCGGAGTGTCCGCCAAGTGGTTCTGGCATACCCGGCTGGTGATTTGGGCATGTCAGGTAGGTGGTTCCGGCGAGTCGAGCAGGTGGCTCCGGCGTGCTCGGCAGGTTGTTCAGACGGGTCTGGCAGGTGTTTTCCGTCTGTTCGGGGTGTGGTTCCAGCATCTCATGCACATGGTTCTGGCACGTCTGAGATGTGGTTCCGGCCGGCCCGACAGGTGTTTCCACAGTGTCCGCCAAGTGGTACTGGCGTAGTTGGCAGGTGATTTTGGCATGACCGGCAGGTGGTTCCAGCAAGCCCGGCAGGTGATTCCGAAGTGTTCCCCAACTGGTTGTGGCGTAGCCGGCAGGTGATTTTTGCGTGTCCGGCAGGTGGTTCTGGCGAGTCGAGCAGGTGGTTCCGGCGTGCTCGGCAGGTGCTTCCGGGGTCATTGGCACGTGGTTCTGGCATATGTGAGAGGTGGTTCCGGCATGCCCGGCAGGTGATTCCGGAGTGTTCGCCAAGTGTTTCCGGCGTAGCCGGCAGGTGATTTTGCATGTCCAGCGGTCGTTCCGGCGGGTCGAGCCGGTGGTTCCGGCGTGTCCGGCAGGTGGTTCCGGTCTGTCCGGCAGGTGGTTCTGTGGTGTCCGGCACGAGGTTCAGTCTGAGAGGCTGTGCCGGCATGCCCCTCACGTGATTCCGGCTTGTCCCCGAAGTGGTGCTGGTGTAGCGGGCAGGTGATTTTGGCGTGTCCGGCAGGTGGTTCAGGCGAGTTGAGCAGGTGGTTGCGACGTGCTCGGCAGGTGCTTCCGGCGTCTCTGGAACGTGTTTCTGGCACATCTGACTGGTGGTTCCGGCATGCCCAAGAGTTGATTCTGGTATGTCTGGTAGGTGGTTCCGGCGTGCACGGCACGTGGTTATGGTACGTCTCAGAGGTGGTTGCATATGCCCAACAGGTGATTCCAGACTGTCTGCCACGTGCTTCTGGCACGTCTGAGAGGTGGTTCCGGCATGCCCGGAAGGTCATTTCGGAGAGTCGTCCAAGTGGTTCTGGCGTAGCCCGCAGGTGATTCTGGCGTGTCCGGCAGGTGGTTCCACCGTGCTCTACAGGTGGTTCAGGCATGGCCGTCACGTGGTTCCAGTCTGTCCAGGACGTGTTTCCAGCTTCTCCGGCAGGTGGTTCTGGTACGTCTGAGAGGTGGTTCCGCCATGGCTGGCAGGTGATCCCGGACTGTCCCCCAGGTGGTTCTGGCATAGCCAGCAGTTGATATTGGCCTGTCCGGCAGGTGGTTCCAGCGAATCGAACAGGTGGCTCCGGCGTTCTTGGCAGGTGGTTCCGGTCTGTCCGGTAGGTGTTTCCGGCGTGTCTGGCACGTGCTTCCGGCACGTCTGAGAGGTGGTTCCGGCATGCCCGAAAGGTGATTCCGGTCTGTCCGGTAGGTGGTTCCAGCCTGCACGGCATGTGGTTCTGGTACGTCTCAGAGGTGGTTGCGCATGCCCAACATGTGATTCCGGACTGTCCGCCACATGGTTCTGGCACGTCTGAGAGGTGGTTCCGGCATGCCCGGCAGATCATCCCAGAGAGTACTCCAAGTGGTTCTGGCATAACACGCAGGTGATTTTGGCGTGTCTGGCAGATTGTTCCGTTGTGCTTGGCAGGTGGTTCAGGCTTGGCCGGCAGGTGGTTCCAGACTGTCCAGGACGTGTTTCCAGCTTCTCCGGCAGGTGGTTCTGGTAAGTCTGAGAGGTGGTTCCGCCATGGCTGGCAGGTGATTCCAGACCGTCCCCCAGGTGGTTCTGGCATAGCCAGCAGTTGATATTGGCCTGTCCGGCAGGTGGTTCCAGCGAGTCGAACAGGTGGCTCCGGCGTGCTCGGCAGGTGGTTCCGGTCTGTCCGCTAGGTGATTCCGGAGTGTCCGGCACGTGCTTCCGGCACGTCTGAGAGGTGGTTCCGGCATGCGCGACAGGTGATTTCGTAATGTCCGCGAGGTGGTTCTGGCGTACCCGGCAGGTGATTTTGGCGTGTCCGGCAGGTGGTTCTGGCGAGTCGAGCAGGTGGCTCCGGCATGCTCGGCAGGTGCTTCCGGCGTCTCCGGCACGTGGTTCTGGTGTGTCTGAGAGCTGGTTCCGGCATGTCCGGCAGATGATTCCGGAGTGTCCGCCAAGTGGTTCTGGCATACCCAGCAGGTGATTCTGGCGTGTCAGGGAGTTGGTACCGGTGAGTCGAGCAGGTGGTTCCGGCGTGCTCAGCAGGTGGTTCAGGCGGTTCTGGCAGGTGGTATCCGTCTGTTCGGGGTTTGGTTCCAGCATCTCATGAACACGTTTCTGGCACGTCTGAGATGTGGTTCCAGCCGGCCCGACAGGTGTTTCCGCAGTGTCCGCCAAGCGGTTCTGGCGTAGTTGGCAGGTGATTTTGGCATGACCGGCAGGTGGTTCCAGCAAGCCTGGAAGGTGATTCCAAAGTGTTCACCAACTGGTTGTGGCGTAGCCGGCAGGTGATTTTTGCGTGATCGGCAGGTGGTTCTGGCATGTCGAGCAGGTGGTTCCGGCGTGCTCGGCTGGTGCTTCCGGGGTCATTGGCACGGGGTTCTGGCATGTCTGAGAGGTGGTTCCTGCATGCCCGGCAGGTGATTCCGGAGTGTTTGCCAAGTGTTTCTGGCATAGTCGGCAGGTGATTTTGGCATGTCCGGCAGGTGGTTCGGGCGAGTTGAGCAGGTGGTTCCAACGTGCTTGGCAGGTGCTTCCGGCGTCTCCGGCACGTGTTTCTGGCACATCTGACAGGTGGTTCCGGCATGCCCGAAAGGTGATTCCGGTCTGTCCGGTAGGTGGTTCCAGCCTGCACGGCATGTGGTTCTGGTACGTCTCAGAGGTGGTTGCGCAGGCCCAACAGGTGATTCCGGACTGTCCGCCACATGGTTCTGGCACGTCTGAGAGGTGGTTCCGGCATGCCCGGGAGGTCATCCCAGAGAGTCCTCCAAGTGGTTCTGGCATAACACGCAGGTGATTTTGGCGTGTCTGGCAGGTTGTTCCGTTGTGCTTGGCAGGTGGTTCAGGCTTGGCCGGCAGGTGGTTCCAGACTGTCCAGGACGTGTTTCCAGCTTCTCCGGCAGGTGGTTCTGGTACGTATGAGACGTGGTTCCGCCAGGGCTGGCAGGTGATCCCGGACTGTCCCCCAGGTGGTTCTGGCATAGCCAGCAGTTAATATTGGCCTGTCCGGCAGGTGGTTCCAGCGAGTCGAACAGGTGGCTCCGGCGTGCTCGGCAGGTGGTTCCGGTCTGTCCGGTAGGTGATTCCGGCGTGTCCGGCACGTGCTTCCGGCACGTCTGAGAGGTGGTTCCGCCATGCGCGACAGGTGATTTCGGAGTGTCCGCCAGGTGGTTCTGGCGTACCCGGCAGGTGATTTTGGCGTGTCCGGCAGGTGTTTCTGGCGAGTCGAGCAGGTGGCTCCGTCATGCTCGGCAGGTGCTTCCGGCGTCTCCGGCACGTGGTTCTGGTGTGTCTGAGAGCTGGTTCCGGCATGTCCGGCAGATGATTCCGGAGTGTCCGCCAAGTGGTTCTGGCATACCCGGCTGGTGATTTGGGCATGTCAGGTAGGTGGTTCCCGCGAGTCGAGCAGGTGGCTCCGGCGTGCTCGGCAGGTTGTTCAGACGGGTCTGGCAGGTGTTTTCCGTCTGTTCGGGGTGTGGTTCCAGCATCTCATGCACATGGTTCTGGCACGTCTGAGATGTGGTTCCGGCCGGCCCGACAGGTTTCCACAGTGTCCGCCAAGTGGTACTGGCGTAGTTGGCAGGTGATTTTGGCATGACCGGCAGGTGGTTCCAGCAAGCCCGGCAGGTGATTCCGAAGTGTTCCCCAACTGGTTGTGGCGTAGCCGGCAGGTGATTTTTGCGTGTCCGGCAGGTGGTTCTGGCGAGTCGAGCAGGTGGTTCCGGCGTGCTCGGCAGGTGCTTCCGGGGTCATTGGCACGTGGTTCTGGCATATCTGAGAGGTGGTTCCGGCATGCCCGGCAGGGGATTCCGGAGTGTTCGCCAAGTGTTTCCGGCGTAGCCGGCAGGTGATTTTGCATGTCCAGCGGTCGTTCCGGCGGGTCGAGCCGGTGGTTCCGGCGTGTCCGGCAGGTGGTTCCGGTCTGTCCGGCAGGTGGTTCTGTGGTGTCCGGCACGAGGTTCAGTCTGAGAGGCTGTGCCGGCATGCCCCTCACGTGATTCCGGCTTGTCCCCGAAGTGGTCCTGGTGTAGCGGGCAGGTGATTTTGGCGTGTCCGGCAGGTGGTTCAGGCGAGTTGAGCAGGTGGTTGCGACGTGCTCGGCAGGTGCTTCCGGCGTCTCCGGCACGTGTTTCTGGCACATCTGACTGGTGGTTCTGGCATGCCCAAAAGTTGATTCCGGTCTGTCCGGTAGGTGGTTCCGGCGTGCACGGCACGTGGTTCTGGTACGTCTCAGAGGTGGTTGCATATGCCCAACCGGTGATTCCGGACTGTCCGCCACGTGCTTCTGGCACGTCTGAGAGGTGGTTCCAACATGCCCGGCAGGTCATTTCGGAGAGTCGTCCAAGTGGTTCTGGCGTAGCCCGCAGGTGATTTTGGCGTGCCCGGCAGGTGGTTCCGCCGTGCTCGGCAGGTGGTTCAGGCATGGCCGTCACGTGGTTCCAGTCTGTACAGGACGTGTTTCCAGCTTCTCCGGCAGGTGGTTCTGGTACGTCTGAGAGGTGGTTCCGCCATGGCTGGCAGGTGATCCCGGACTGTCCCCCAGGTGGTTCTGGCATAGCCAGCAGTAGATATTGGCCTGTCCGGCAGGTGGTTCCAGCCAGTCGAACAGGTGGCTCCGGCGTGCTCGGCAGGTGGTTCCGGTCTGTCCGGTAGGTGTTTCCGGCGTGTCTGGCACGTGCTTCTGGCACGTCTGAGAGGTGGTTCCGGCATGCCCGAAAGGTGATTCCGGTCTGTCCGGTAGGTGGTTCCAGCCTGCACGGCATGTGGTTCTGGTACGTCTCAGAGGTGGTTGCGCAGGCCCAACAGGTGATTCAGGCCTGTCCGGCACGTGCTTCTGGCACTTCTGAGAGGTTGTGCTGGCATGCCCGGCAGGTGATTCCGGAGTGTCCACCAAGTGGTTCTGGCGTAGCCGGCAGGTGATTTTGGCGTGTCCGGCAGGTGGTTCTGGTACGTCTCTGAGGTGGTTCCACATGCCCAACAGGTGATTCCGGACTGGCTGCCACATGGTTCTGGCACGTCTGAGAGGTGGTTCCAGCATGCCCGGCAGGTCATCCCGGAGAGTCCTCCAAGTGGTTGTGGAGTAGCCCGCAGGTGATGTTGGCGTGTCCGGCAGGTGGTTCCGTCGTGCTCGGCAGGTGGTTCAGGCGTGGCCGGCAGGTGGTTCCAGTCTGTCCAGTACGTGTTTCCAGATTGTCCGGCACCTGGTTCTGGTACGTCTGAGAGGTGGTTCCGCCATGGCTGGCAGGTGATTCCGGACTGTCCCCCAGGTGGTTCTCGCACAGCCAGCTGTTGATTTTGGCCTGTCTGGCAGGTTGTTCCGGCAAGGGGAGCAGGTGGCTCTGGCGTGCTCTGCAGGTGGTTCCGGCATGTCAGGCAGGTGGTTCCGGTCTGTCCCGTAGGTCGTTCCGGCATGTCCGGCACGTGCTTCTGGCACGTCTGAGAGGTGGTTCTGGCATGCCAGGCAGGTGATTCTGGAGTGTCGGTTAAGTGGTTCTGGTGTAGCCGGCAGTTCCTTTTGGCGTGTCCGGCACGATTGTCCTGCCAGTCGAGCAGGTGGTTCCGGCGAGCTCGGCAGGTGGTTCCAGTCTGTCCAGGATGTGGTTCCAGCGTGTCCGGAACGTGGTTCTGTTACGTCTGAGAGGTGGTTCCTGCATGCCAGGCAGGTGATTTTGGACTGTCCGCCAGGTGGTTCTAGCATAGCCAGCTGTTGATTTTGGCCTGTCTGGCAGGTGGTTCCGGCCTATCGAGCAGGCGGCTCCGGTGTGCTCGGCAGGTGGTTCCGGGATGTCTGGCAGGTGGTTCCGGTCTGTCCGGTAGGTGTTTCCGGCGTGTCCGACACGTCCTTCTGGCATGTCTAAGAGGTGGTTCCAGCATGCCCGGCAGGTTATTCCGGAGTGTCTGCCGAGTGGTTCTGGCGTAGCCAGCAGGTGATTTTGGCGTGTCCAGCAGGTGGTCCTCGGGAGTGGATCAGGTGGTTCCGGCATACTCGGCAGGTGGTACCGGCGTGTCCGGAACATGGTTCTGGCAAGTCTGAGAGGTGGTTCCGGCATGCCCGACCTGTGATTCCGGAGTGTCCGCCAAGTGGTTCTGGCGTACTCGGCAGGTGATTTTGGCGTGTCCGGCAGGTGTTTCTTGCGAGTCGAGCAGGTGTCTCAGGCATGCTCAGCAGGTGCTTCCGGCGTGTCCGGCATGTGGTTCTGGTGTGTCTGAGAGCTGGTTCTGGCATGTCCGGCAGATGATTTCGGAGTGTCCACAAAGTGGTTCTGGCATACCTGGCAGGTGATTTTGGCGTGTGCGGCAGGTGGTTCTGGCGAGTCGAGCAGGTGGTTCCGGCGTGCTCGGCAGGTGCTTCCGGTGTCCTTGGCACGTGGTTCTGACATGTCTGAGAGGTGCTTCCGACATGCCCGGCAGGTGATTCCGGTGTGTTCGCCAAGTGTTTCTGGCGTAGCCGGCAGGTGATTTTGCATGTCCGGAGGTGGTTCCGGCGAGTCGCGCCGGTGGTTCCGGCGTGTCCGGCAGGTGGTTCCGGTCTGTCTGGCAGGGTGTTCTGGGGTGTCCGGCACGAGGTTCTGGCACGTCTGAGAGATTGTGACGGCATGCCCTTCACGTGATTCCGGCTTGTCTGCCAAGTGCTTGTGGTGTAGCAGGCAGGTGATTTTGGCGTGTCTGGCAGGTGTTTCTTGCGAGTCGAGCAGGTGGCTCAGGCATGCTCAGCAGGTGCTTCTGGCGTCTCCGGCAGGTTGCTCTGGTGTGTCTGAGAGCTGCTTCTGGCATGTCTGGCAGATGATTCCGGAGTGACCACCAAGTGGTTCTGGCATACCCGGCCGGTGGTTTTTGCGTGTCAGGTAGGTGGTTCCGGCGAGTCGAGCAGGTGGTTCCAGTGTGCTCGGCAGGTGGTTGAGGCGGGTCTGGCAGGTGGTTTCAGTCTGTTCGGGGTGTGGTTCCGGCATCTCGGGCACATGGCTCTGGCACGTCTGAGATGTGGTTCTGGCAGGCCCGACAGGTGTTTCCGGAGTGTCCGCCAAGCTGTTCTGGCGTAGCTGGCAGGTGATATTGGCGTGACCGGCAGGTGCTTCCAGCAAGCCCGGCAGTTGATTCCGAAGTGTTCACCAACTGGTTGTGGCGTAGCCGGCAGGTGATTTTGGCGTGTCCAGCAGGTTGTTCTGTGGAGTGGATCAGGAACTTCCGGCCTTCTCAGCAGGTGCTTCCGGAGTCTCCAGCATGTTGTTGTGGCACCTCTGAGAGGTGGTTCCAACATGCCCGGCAGGTGATTCTGGAGTGTCCGACAAGTGGTTGTGGAGTAGCCGGCTGGTGATTTTGGCGTGTCCGGCAGGTGGTTCTGGCGAGTCAAGCAGGTGGTCCCGGTGTGTCCGGCAGGTGATTCCGGTCTGTCCTGGAGGTGGTTCCGGAGTCTCTGCCGATTGGTTCTGGCGTAGACGGCAGGTGATTTTGGCGTGACCGGCAGGTGTTTCCGGTAAGCGCGGCAGGTGATTCCGAAGTGTTCACCAACGGGTTGTGTCGTAGCCGGCAGGTGATTTTGGCGTGTCCGGCAGGTGGTTCTGGCGAGTCGAGGAGGTGATTCCGCCGTGTCCGGCAGGTGTTTGCAGTCTGTCCATGACGTGGTTCCGGCATCCCCTCCAGGTGATTCTGGAGTGTCCACCAAGTGGTTTTGGCATAGCCGGCATATGATTTTGGACTGTCAGGCAGGTGGTTCCGGCATGTCCAGCAGGTGTTTCCGGCGAGTTCGGCAGTTGCTTCCAGTCTCTCCGGCATGTGGTTCTGGAACCTCTGAGAGGTGGTTCCGGCATGCCCGGCAGCTGATACCGGAGTGTCTGCAGAGTGGTTGTGACATAGCCGGCAGGTGATTTTGGCGTGTCCGGCAGGTGGTTCTGGCGAGTCGAGAAGGTGGTTCTGGCGTGTCCGGCAGGTGTTTGCAGTCTGTCCATGACGTGGTTCCGGCATGCCCTCCAGGAGATTCTGGAGTGTCCACCAGTGGTTTTGGC